>NC_043972.1:45184550-45484550 GCF_902148855.1 Sphaeramia orbicularis
GGAAGAAAACTGTCACAACCTGCCAGTTATTTACATTGATTGGTTGCTCCCCCCCCCCCCCCCAAGGATGAAATTCATTGAGCAGAAGTAGGGATCTAAAAACCAGAGGGGGGGTTGATTTCCCCCCCCCCCCCCTCAACAAATCGCACATTGGATGTAGATGCTTATTTAAAAACTGAAAAATAAAGTCTTAAAAAAAAAAAAAAAGAATAGACTAGATTTAATGTCATTGTACAATGGCTATACAACGAAACAGGGTAGAGCTTATCCTCTTCAGTACCAAAAAAAAAAAAATAAAAGGATGAATAGCAATAAATAAGACATCCAATAAAATCAAAACATGCAATAAAATTTAACATCCAGTAAAAACGAACATCCAATAAAATCAGCAAGTCACTAAAACATGCATTAAAATCCACAGCTTTGCACACACATACATATATTACACTGTATAGATTGACCCAGGGGCCCCCCTTAGGCATTTAGCAGTCGGATTGCCCAAGGTTAAAAACTGTTTTTTAGCCCGATGACCATGAAAAGATGACAAACTGTATTTTACACCAATCATTTACATGTATTGATAGGATTAGTGGATCAACAGGTATTAAACAGTTTAGATCAGTAGATTGTTTTGTTCAGTGGTGGATGTTTGGGTCTTTAAGGGTTAAAGCTGTAGTTCTTAAGACGTGTGCCTCATGTAAGAATCTTGGATTTGTTCTCAAGTCACTGTTTTTAAAAGACCTTTGTATTTTGTCACACCTTAGTCACAAGTGTCCAGTTCCTCAATTATAAATGATTAATCTATAGAGCTGTTGCTGTTGTCGCTGTTTAACTTATAATCATTTAGAATACAGTTGCCATTGTTGTTCTCATGCTCATAACCGTTTAGAATACACTCCCCATTGTTCTCTAAATCAGTCCATCGCAACCTTTGATCAACATTTATTATCACCGAACATTATACAGGGTGGGGAAGCAAAATTTACAATGAACATTTAGTTGTTTTTTCTCAGCAGGCACTACGTCAGTTGTTTTGAAACCAAACATATATTGATGTCATAATCATATCTAACACTATTATCCATACCTTTTCAGAAACTTTTGCCCATATGAGTAATCAGGAAAGCAAACGTCAAAGAGTGTGTGATTTGCTGAATGCACTCGTCACACTAAAGGAGATTTCAAAAATAGTTGGAGTGTCCATAAAGACTGTTTATAATGTAAAGAGGAGAATGACTATGAGCAAAACTATTACGAGAAAGTCTGGAAGATACTATTAAAGAAGAATGGGAGAAGTTGTCACCCGAATATTTGAGGAACACTTGCGCAAGTTTCAGGAAGCGTGTGAAGGCAGTTATTGAGAAAGAAGGAGGACACATAGAATAAAAACATTTTCTATTATGTCAATTTTCTTGTGGCAAATAAATTCTCATGACTTTCAATAAACTAATTGGTCATACACTGTCTTTCAATCCTTGCCTCAAAATATTGTAAATTTTGCTTCCCCAGCCTGTATAAGTTTCCCATCACAGTTTCACTTGGCAGACAGAGTATCATTATCATCTTATGCCATAATTTTGGACTTTAGGATTTATTCAATAACAGTGAATGAAGACCTGAGAGTAATTTCACAAAATGTACAAAGCATATTTGAGTTTAATGTGTTATTTTTACTGACACACTGAACTATGTTAATTTTTAGTAAGCAGCATCTAATTCTGAAGTGAGAGATTGGACTGAATTTAACTAAAAAGACAAGAACTATTAGGGGAATCAACACTCAGATATGGGAGGTGACGTTAACATACTTTAAGGTTCGGTCACACCTTGACGATTTATCCAGCATGCAGACGTATGACTACAATTTTTATAGAAATTATCTGCTTCAGAGATTAAATGTGCTAAATGTTATTTTAATAAGATTAATTGGAAAACAAATGACAAAAGTGCTAATTTGCTGATGTTTTGAAGGTATATGATAAAGTATTATTACACATATATATTGGTTTATGTACATTTATACAATAGATTTATAAATGCTCCACTAGACAGAACCTGTAAAGTGAATGTATCATAATGTGCAGACAGTGTTTGAAGTAGATCTGGTAGCTCTGAGACTAATATTCCTTTTGCATTTAACCCATTCTCTTGTTAATTCTCGAATTTCACATTTTGACCCAAGACTGTATCTTGGAAACTTTAGCCAATCAGCATTTAGGACTGGATTTTCTTTATCAGTGACTCACACATGGTAAAATTTTACTCCTGTTAATCTAAAAGCATTTTACTTGTAGACCAGTGTAATTAGGCGAATATACTGGTGTAAGTAGAATAAGTTATGGGTAAGTTTTGTGTAAGTTATGAGCTGAAGCATGCTGGTATAGGTTGTAGTACAGCAAGGTTGTCGAGAAATTTTGTGCATGCAGAAAATTTTTCACCCAATGCCAGCGTATATCTTATATGTGGGTCATAACTTGTAGGTAATTTAAGTAATCATGACACACTATTTATCAGCCCAACTTATAAGTCGAAATACATCAAAATAATGCCTAGCACAGGGGTGTCAAACTCATATTAGTTCAGGGGCCACATCTAAGCCAATGTGATCTCAAGTGGGCCAGACGTGTAAAAAAATAGAATAACATGAATAATACTAAAAAAAATGTTTCTCTTGTTTTAGTGTGGAAAAAAGTAAAATTACATTATGAAAATGTGAATAACCTGAACAACCATTGAAAACCAACACTTTCTCAAGAGAAATAAGTACAATTATAACAATGTTATGTCTCCACTTATTATTACCACAACTTATAGTGGATCTACAGATGCACAAAACATTTAATTACAGGCAGAATATTCTTAAAACTGTACTAATTCTTCCTCAATTTCAACTTCAGGTTGTTCATATTTGTGCAGATTAGTTGCATTTTATTGTAAAAGAATAGTTTGTAAATATAAACATTTTCATTATGCAATTTAACTTTTTTTAACATTAAACCTAGAAGAAAATTTGGACTTATCATTTATGGGTTATTATTCTGATCTTTAATATCTTTTTTGCAAATTCGTCCTGTGGGCCGGATTAGACCCTTTGGAGGGCCAGTTTTGGCCCATGGGCCATATGTTTGACACCTCTGGTCTAGCATATCTAAAACGTATTTCAAAGCTGAGTAACATGCTTTGTACCTACACTACCAGTCAAAAGTTTGGACTCACCTTCTCATTTACATGACATGAGCTGGACCACAGATGGCCAACAAGTGCTCAGCATCACTGGGAACTCCTTCAAGACTTCTGGAAAACATTTCAGGTGACTACCTCATGAAGCTCAACCAGAGAATGCCCAGAATGTGCAAAACAGTAAAAAAAGCAAAATGTGGTTATTTTGAAGAATCTAAAATATAAAACATGCTTTGAGTTATGTCACACTTTTTTTAACTCCATAATTCCATATGTGTTCATTCTTAGTTTTGATGCCTTCAGCAAGAATCTACAATGTAAATAGTCATGAAAATAAAGTAAAAACAGGCGAGTCCAAACTTTTGACTGGTAGTGTATGTGTAACTTATATCAAACCAATGCATACTGATGTTTGCAGACATATTTGACGTGTTCTTGTCGACCTCTTTTCGCCTCTTCCAAAGCGTTTCAGCACCTCCCCTCTGGACAGCGACCAGACTTTGCTGTGCAGCAGCAGACAATACCTGTGATCTTCAAATTTAGAATTACATTTAAAAAATTTACAGACTAAAATAAAATTTATAAAATTAATTACATTAAATACTCATTAATTTTCCAAAACCACAGGGAGCCGCAGCAGAGGGATGAAAGAGTCACATGCAGCTCCAGAGCCACCTGGTAGGATATACAAAAATAGGACCAATGGCCCTGTAGCTTACTGGCCAAATGAAAAACTTTGGGAAATGTTTCCAGATGCCATTTATTATCACCCAGTTCTGTGTATTTATTATATTACAGAAATAGCCCATGTTTTGGTCATATTCTAATCAGATCTGTAAAAAATTCAAATTCCAACTTGATATCATTGATACTTACTGATTCAATCCTATCTGTTATAATGGGAAAATTTTTCAAAGTCACACCAAATCCAGAATCAGATCTGCATCGAAATAATTTCAATACCTTGTGTTGACATCATCATAAAGAAGCTGTATACCAAGTTTGAAGTCAATCGGAATTGTAGTTTTGGAGAAGAAGACAATTGAAAGTTTTGTAACGGACGACAGACAACAACAGATGAAGACAGACGACACTGCTGGACGCCGCATGATGACAATAGCTCACGGCCTGTCGGCTGGTAAGCTAAAAACGGGGCTGACAAGAGGAACCCCTCAGTACTCCATAAAGGTGATGACACACCAACCTGATTTTTGGCGGTCGGATGTCGTCGGGCAGTTTGGTGAGGTCGGTGACATGAGTCTGGTTGGTGTGTTCTGTGTGATCGGCCATCTTTTTGGACGATTCAACATGTGTAATCGGCCACTGCCAGTTGTTCAGTCGGACCGATCTGATTGGTGGAGGGATAGCCTTTGACTAGTGAACCAGTGAAGGAGAAGATACATCTATGCCAAGGTACTTCACACTATTACTGTCTTCTATAATAGACCATTCGCTGCTCATATCGTATCTGAATGAGTGCCAGCCAGTGTTTTCTATGGGCTTCATTCATTCCATGAAGTGAACACTTTTAGCATTGTGCGATTTCTCCTTACTTTTCGCCAGCGACATCTTTCTTCCTCCGCAAGAAGAAGTCCAGGAACTGATAACACCAGTATCTTCTTATTACTAACCATCTGTTCAACAAGTACAACAACAACTACCATTCTTGACTACTCAACACTCTGCTGACAACAATGACTGACGACAGCGAGCTCTGTGTTTACAGAGATATTCTGTCATTTTCTGGTTTTATGTCTCGCGCAAGCGCAGAACGTACGCTGAAGTCGGTAGTCGATTTGGTGTGTTCTTCACACTTTTTTGACCGTGTCGGGGAGCCGACCAATAGTTGGGCTACCTTTTCTGGCGACGATCTGCAGTCGGCGTTGATGTGCCTTCACCTCAAGACGCCATGGTGAGCAGAGACATGAACGATCCACCACCAGAATACCTACTAGCTGACCTCCAACTTCAGCATGACCTCATCGATTTGACAGTGTACCAGTAGAGACATGGACAACACGCTGTTGGTATGTTATCTATAATCAAAACGTTCTATGTAAGCTTCATATATGCCCAAAATTAAAAAAAAAACATTGATAGCTCAGCTTAGGCCAGCTTTCAGAGAAATTTTGATACGACAAACGCTGTCTAAATCATCAAGGTGTGACCGGACCTTTGGGATGGAAACAACCTGCACAGGAAAAAGAAAAAGACAGTCTATTTCCAGATACTGTAGAAACATGGAGGACTCTGGAAAACAACCCACTGAGACACACAATTATACAGAAATAAAAACCTAATTATGCATTTTGTATTCTTCTGTGTAATTAGATCCCACTAAATTTTCCTGTTTTTCTGGCTGAAATAGCTGATTTGATTTCATGAAATCAGTAAAACTTATTCTGTGGAGGTAGGCTGTTCCAGATCAGGCTAAGGTCCAGGCTTGGTTAATCCTGGTGTATTTTCTCTTTTTTTCAGTAATTTGGATCACTCTTTTCAGTGATGTTATGTTCTGATGTATGTATTGTTGTATCTTTTGTCTGACTGCATTGAAACACTGGAGCTACATAATATTCAAGTATTACTGCTATTCTGACAGTCTGACCAGTATTATTTGTATCATTATTTATATGACAGGCATTGTTCAGTGACTGCCACAAGTTTTTTTCTTAAATCATAATTAGGATTCATATTGTAGAGGTTTTATTAATATAGTAAATGTAGTTAAACAACGGTGTATTCAAGTCTTTGATAAAGGTAGAAGAAGTGGTGGTTTTGTCCTTGTATTATTTAAGAGCCCTTGTTTTCTAGGAGGAAAAACAATGACTAATACATTCTGTTACAGTCACGCTTCCAGTGTGCACTGAAATATATCACTTACTTCCTTTATCACTTACTTCCTTTTAATTTTCTGATTTATTTTTTAAGTCTCCAAATCTTTATATCTCTGTCTGTGTTCTACAGTTTGATTCTTCCCTATTTATTTTCTATCTGCATCCAAGGCACGTCTGTATTACAAGATGTGTTCATCCTTCTGTTCCCCCTACTCTTAAACTGCCAAACTTCAGGAACCATTTGATCGAATAAACAAGGATGAGCTGGAACCAATGATTTTCTAACTAAAGATATAAGAGTCTTAAGTTGTAACCGTGTCATGAAGGGAGACCAGAGTGTTTTCTCTGAGAATGGAGTCCTATGGGACAGGTGGCTCAGGTGGCCGTTATGGAACAGTCAGTTTCATAACCACCAAATGACTTTTGATGTGACAGTAAATGTTCATTTTGTGAGTCTAGTGACAATTTGAGTTGTTGGAACAGGCGAGGCCCATTTACGACAGCTCTAGAGTCTGTCATGAAACAGAACCATGGACCAAAACACATGGATTTCATTTCTTTAACATCAAAAGCAAAGGTAAAAATAATCAAAGTCACCAAGCATGTCACTAATCTCTCCCATCGGGGCTAAGAAAATCCACTCTGCTGAACCATAAGGAAGGTGTTTGGTGACATCACAGAACTGAATTGGCTCATAGTGACGGACATAATCGAGACTTTAGCTAATTTGTAACAGGTTAGCTGTGATGTTATCATCAGTTAAACTGGCCAGATTGGAATCTTTTTTTCTTTAGCTTAAACAAATTAAAGGTTAGAGGTCAGGTTTGCTGTCTATTTTTACACACACAACATCTTAGTAACTCCTTGAGGGGGTTTCTTCAGGTTTGGTGCAAAGGTCAATTTGGGCCTGGTACCATGAATGTGACATCTCAGGATCAACTTGAGTGTTTTGGCAACATGTCTCCTCTTCTTGTTCTATGAGTAGATATCTGATCAACCTATGCAGTCTTATGTTGAAAGCTGTAACGGTGCATCTATCAATCTATCACAGTGTTTGTGTGGGTTCTCTCTGGGTTCTCCTGCTTCCTCCCACCATCCAAAGACATGCACTGACAGGTTAATTCAGTGGTTCCCGACCTTTTTTGGCTCATGACCCCATTTTAACATCACAAATTTCTGATACTGTACACAAATACTGATCTGCCTTGGCGGAGGTCTGCGCTCTCCAAGTGCTTTTCTAGTTAAAAAAATATTTTTTATGAGTAATTTTTTTTTTTTATCAATTACTAGAAATTCCAGGCAACCCCACGTGGGGTTGTGACCCCAAGGTTGAAAAACACTGGGCTAATTGGCCAACCTAAAATTGCCCATATGTGTGAATGTGACAGTGATTGGTTGCTCGTTTCTATATGTCAGCCCTGCGATGAACTGGTGACCCGTCCAGGGTGTACCCCGCCTTCGCCCATAGGTAGCTCCTGCACCCCCCACGACCCTAGTGAGGACAAAGTAGGTTCAGATGATGGATGAATGACTTAAACCTAGTCCCACCTCCTAAGCCTGGCTTAGACTATGAAATGAATTAAGCTGTGATGGACTGAATGGACGAGGGTGTTACGCCTCCTTTTTCTCTCATCCTGGATTTCTGAATTCTACTTTTGTGAAATAACACTCTGGTCCATTCAATCCATTATTGATATGGACAGTGGACTTATTATTTCACCAGTTACACAAGCAAAGCAATTTAATATTCGTAGTGTTATTGTTATATTGTCTCAGAAAGAGAGAGAGAGAGGGAGGGAAATTTTGAAAGCACGACTGGAGACATCTGGGAAAAGCATAAAACAGAGAAAATCACCGTGGAAAAAGTGATCAGCTCATCTATTGGCACAGCCATTTATGTGAAGCTCAAGAGACTTGACAACAACTCAACAGTGACACACATTAACACCTGTGCAGAATATTTTGCCGTGATCTCAGCTTGATAATGAATGAAAGTGATGTACAAGGCCATTGTGCATTCTCACCTAAACGTCACACCCTGTCAGCAATACCTGCTCTGTGAGATGACATACTGTGCCCTGCGGCAAAAGAGAAGAAAAGAAGTTAAATGAAAAAAGAAAAATAGGTAGACAGACATGAGCAGTAGGAGCCTCTGTAGTTGGAACAAAATGTCCCAGAGCGCAGTGATGGAGGTGAAGAGAGGTCTTAACAAAAACTCACAACTGAAGAGGAGACAGCATCTCTGACAGTCCAAACGGCCCCTGTGCATTTGGGCGCTGAATCGCTGGACTGGAAACAGAACAAAAAAAATCAGCTCACGTCTTGTTGCATATCAGATTGACTGTGGATTACATGTAAAAATTAAGTCCATAAAAGGTTCTATCTTTGTATCATCAAATCTCGGTGAGCTTGGATTGCTTTTCATGCCTTAGCATTGTCCTTTTCACCTTGATTACAAAAGGAAGACGCACAGTAGGTTGTAAGTCCCTCAACCACTATTCATTCTAACACTAGGTAATAAATTGGAATTCAAGAGGGGGTTATAAGGTGTTACGGGCTGAAAAAGAATGTGTGTCCTATAAGGACTCAGCTTTGCAGCTTGTCATCTAAAAAAAAAGGACAAATATAAAGGGAGATTGCTTGCAGTAGTTGAATGATAAAACCTGACACAGTGCTTGAGTGGATGTGATTTTCCTGCCACTGAATGCGTTTTTTACGACTTTTATGACACCTGTAACCTTTTGAATATTTTTAAGCAGAAAATATGGCTATAAAATGAGAGGGAAAATATGTAAAAATATTCTTATTTGAAAGTCATCAATTGGATGACAACGCGTTATTATAATATATTGGATTGCAGTGTAGTTAGGATTCCATCCAAATGTATCAGGAAGTGTAAACAAATGTTCAGAAAATCAGCAAAAGACAATGCAGATCTCTGTGTGTGTGTGTGTGTGTGTCCCATATTCTAGCATCATGCAAATATTGCGAGTTAATTCACTGAGCTGAGCAGTGGATACTTTAATATTTAAGTATTTTTACTGCCAAAGGCCAATGCTAACATTGGAAGAGTAAAAATCAAGTTCCTGTCTTCTGATTAATTTAATTCTCCATTACTTTAATGGGACATAAAATTAATCATCTTATTTTAATAGCTTTGGTAGTTAGATACAGGATTTCATACAATTATATACCACCTGAGCAGAACTGATAGATCTATCAAGATGTCTTTGACACAAAATTTTGCCTATTTTCTATCTTTATTTCTTTCTTTAATTACATTTATACATCATTTACTTTTCTTACATTTATGTGCATTTACCTTTTCTATATTCATTCATTCCTTCATTTTCTGAACCTGCTTTATCCTCACTAGGGTTGTTGGAGCCTATCCCAGCTACTTATGGGTGAAGGTGGGGTACACCCTGGACATGTCCCCAGTTCATTACAGGGCTGAAAATATAGAGACAAACAGTCACTGTCACATTCACACCTATGGGCAATTTAGATTAACCCATTAACCTATCAGTGCATGTGTTTGGATGGTGGGAGGAGAGAACCCATGCAGACATGGGGAGAACATGCAAACTCCACACAGAAAGGTCCCACCCCCATCGACTGGTCTTTGAATCGAACCCAGGACCTTCTTACTGTGAGGCACGAGTACCATCCACTGCACCACCACGTTTTCTGTATTTTATGATAAATTAAACATAGTCTCCCAAGTGTAATGCATTTTTTGCAGTATTTCATGATTTTTTTCCAGTGTTGCCACTCACATTTTCTTAGGCACATTTGAAAATACACACAAATACCCCTGGATGGAAGTGTGCTTGCCTTCTACATGCTGCATACGCTGTTTCTGTTTCTCTCACCTGTGTGGAAGCTGAGTGTGAGCCCAAGTTTATCAATTATTACAGTCTACCTTCTGAATAGTGTAAGACAATACTATACAGTATCTGCTCAGTCTCTGCCAGTTTCTCTGCCCTCCACTCTGCCCTCATGCTTTTCCTTCCTTTTTCTCCTTATGCGTCCAACCCACACACTCCCACTCCACCACCTACTGTTCCACTCCCACACATACACCTCCTCTCCTCTGGTGACAGATGACACTGAAGGCAGGGGGTCTACAGTACCATTCTCAACACCCTAGTTTGGCATATGCCAGCCTCTGCACCACTGCACCACTTTACCTGCACTAGCTTACATTAATCGATGAGGCACACAGAGCTACAGGCCCTGACTACTTTGGACTAAACTGTTTGACTTTCCACTCAGCATCCTGAGGTGGTCTGTTTCAGGGATTCAATTGGCATCACCCCTCTTTGTCTCTGTCTGAGTGCTTTTAGGGAAAGCAAGGAAGACACTTCCATTGATATGGGTTCCTACCACATCAGCAGCCTTCAGCCAAATCAAGCACACTTCACTGCTTCAGCCTAGTGCTGTATGCCATTTAAGACCATGGAAACGGCACTGCAGAGCCCAACAGCAAAAACAGATCCACATCCTCTTTATGTGCATGTTTTAACCCTGTAACGCCAAATGTCTCTATATTATTATATCTATTCTATATCTCTATCGCTCTCTCTTTTCTCCTCCTTTACTCTCTCTCTTTAACCCCAACTGGTCAAGGCAGACGTCCATCCTCCAGGAGTCTGGGTCTGCTCCAGGTTTCTGCTGTTAAAGGGAAGTTTTTCCTCACCACTGTCACCAGTCACAAGTGTTTGCTCCTGGAGGATTCTGTTGGGTCTCTGTAAACTTGATTTGATTCTGATTTGAATTGATAAAGCACTTTGTGACTCTGTCTGTGAAAAGTGCTCTATGAATAAAATTTACTTACTTACTTACTTACTTACTCACTTAAATGTATCATATTTGATACATGAGTTTTGAAGCCCTCTACATGATCAGTGTGATATTTTTCTCTTGAAAAACCTGATGTATACAATTAGATACATGCAATACACGGATAATCCACCAGGGGGGAGGAATTCATTCACCACAGGCCTTTCCAGTGACACTGTCATTAATGAGGAAGGAGGCAGAACTTTGCCAATTTTATAAGGAATTACCAATTTGTTAGACATGTTTGTGTTATATTATGTTTTTGTTTGTTCAAAAATAATAATATATGAGCATTGAGGCCAAATATATGAAATATGATACAAAATTTTAACTCATAAACTGAAATTGATATTTGAAAAAAATGTTTTTTTCGTTGTTCAGAAGGACCAATAAAGGCTCCAGTTTCAGAGAACTGGAATTTTCTGTCAATGATTTAATGGTTCAGGCTTTACAGGGTTAAGTGAAGATTTGTAGGAATTGTCTTTTATTATTATGCATCTCTTTTGCATAAATTGTTGTTCACCATAACTAATCAAGAGGGTCACATCCGCAGACTGTTGTTAACCCCACAAACGCAATAAACCGCAAATGTAATAAAAATTTGCAGTTTTTAATGTAATAATCCCACAAATGTAATAACTTTCCCACAAACGTAATACCTCATTTTCCCACAGTGTGCTCCTACCCTCTCCACTGTTATCATAATCATATCCAGACCTTTTATTTACATGGGTCAAACACAGGCTTCTATCATACTTAATGAGAATAAATAATATCTAGTTCATGCTGAAACTTTTATCATTAAACCTTTACCAGATTTGAAATTAGCACATTACATGACAGCTACCAGGAGTTATTAGTTTTTATCTGTTCATTGAGTAGCCATTTTTATACCTATTTCTTATCACTTGTTTTTAGTCCAACAGCCCAACAGGTCTGGTGGACTACTGGTATCAGCTGTCGTCTGTCCGCCTGTCATCCATCAACAATTTTTCAAGGATCTTCTTCTCCAAAATCGTCTGTCAGAATGACCTGATATTTGTTGTGGAACATCTTTGGGGTAAGGTCTACCACGTTTGTTCAAAGAATTAGGAAATATTGATTTTTGAATTTTTTATGAATATTTGAAATTTTTAAAAATCCCCATTGGTTTATAATGGGACACATTTCACAGTGCTATAACTTCAAAACAGTTGCAGATACTGATATAATTCAGGGGTCGGCAACCTGCGGCTCTTTTATCCCTCTGCTGCGGCTCCCTGTGGCTTTGAGAACACGAATAAGGAGTATTTAATGTAAATTAATTTCATTTTATTTTGTAAACTTTTTTTATGTAATTCTTAATTGGAAGATTATGGCAATCTTGTAACATCAAAATAAAACGTGTTACATTTTTTGTTGCTCAATAAAATAATGGTAAAAGGTTTAAACCGTAAGTTTCATCCGTTAGTGGATGAAGTTAAAGCCTGTATTCAGATGAGTGATGTGCTGGTCACGAACATAACAACTCTTACAGCCAACTCTTTCAAGTGAATGATAGGAGCCGGCTCCTGGGAGCCAGAGACACTTTTTTCTCTATTTTTCTTTTCTTTTCAGGCTGCACATATTTGCTCTACTGCATTGAACAGAACTGTCTTGGTGCTGTCCAGTGCTGAACCTGTTCATATGGCACAGGTAACTGTAGCGCTGTCCAGTGCAAAGCTAAAAGAGGTATATTTTTATTTATATGCACATACAGTGTGTGTGTGTGTGTGTGTATATATATATATATATATATATATATATATATATATATATATTTACAAAATTTACTATATTTTGAGGCAGGGATTGAAAGACAGTGTATGACCAATTAGTTCATTGAAAGTCATGAGAATTTATTTGCCACAAGAAAATTTACATAATAGAAAATGTTTTTATTCTGTGTCCTCCTTCTTTCTCAATAACTGCCTTCACACGCTTCCTGAAACTTGTGCAAGTGTTCCTCAAATATTCGGGTGACAACTTCTCCCATTCTTCTTTAATAGTATCTTCCAGACTTCTCGTAATAGTTTTGCTCATAGTCATTCTCTTCTTTCCATTATAAACAGTCTTTATGGACACTCCAACTATTTTTGAAATCTCCTTTGGTGTGACGAGTGCATTCAGCAAATCACACACTCTTTGACGTTTGCTTTCCTGATTACTCATATGGGCAAAAGTTTCTGAAAAGGTATGGATAATAGTGTTAGGTATGATTATGACATCAATATATGTTTGGTTTCAAAACAATTGACGCAGTGCCTGCTGAGAAAAAACAACGAAATGTTCATTGTAAATTTTGCTTCCCCACCCTGTATATATATATATATATATATATATATATATATATATATATATATATATATATATATATATATATACACATATACACACACACACATATATATGTATATGTATTTATATATTTATATATGTGTGTATGTATATATATATATATATATATGTATATATATAAAATAATCTTTATTTATATAGCACTTTTCATACATTAAAAACTGTAGCACAAAGTGCTTTACATATCAGTTTAAAAATCAGTACCGCCCCCCACCCACACCCACCCACCCGCACACACACACACACACACACACACACACACACACACATATACATGCAAACCCACAAGCTCACACATACTTAAGAAGACTGACTGAGCACGGGTAGACCAGAACAAAAATGTACAAGTAAAAGTAAAACATCAATTTAGGAGGCGCTGTCTCAGGGAGCCATCCGCACCAGGAGGCAGCCGCCGACCCCGGCGACCAGGCACCAGCAACACAGCCCCGCATCCCAACTAGTGGGAGAGGGCCAACTGGGACCCCCACCCACCAGGAAAGGAGCGGACCCCAGTGAGAGAAGGCGCCACAGCCCCCAGAGTCCGCAGCCGCCCCCCAGCATGGAGGGCTCCCTCTGATGAAACACCGGAGAATAAGAAACATTAAAAAGATATAAAAGAAGTGATTAGAAGAAGCTAAATTTAAGACATATATGAAATAATAAAATACTAAACATTAAAATGATAAAACAGAAGCACTGGTTAAAAGAATCTTAAGATATATATATTAAATATAACTATAAAACCTTTGAGTAGATAAAACAGAAGCATCAGTTAAAAGCCAAATTAAAAAGGTGGGTCTTGAGCCTGGTTTTAAAAATTTCTACATTCTCTGCGGCCCTGAGATACATATATATCATTAAGGTAAGAAACAATATGTGCAGTCTTCTGTTAATTTTAGTTATCAAAAGGGTTTTGTGGCTCCTTTCTTTATTGTGGGAAACGGGTCCAAATGGCTCTTTGACTGTTTAAGGTTTCCGCCCCTGATATAATTACTATTGGCAATAAATAAGAAGTCACGTATGGGCTTTCAATTGTTGCCATGACCTTTGACCTTGACTGATCTTGAAAGGTCAAACCCAAGGTCATCTATATCCACATTTCTAGAAACTTCTCTAAAACTGTTGGCCAGAATCAACTGAAATTCATAGCAGAGGTTCCTTGGGGCAAAGTCTACCAAGTTTGTTCAAAGAATTGAGAACTATGGATTTTTAAAAATTTTGTATGAATTTTTGAAATTTAAAAAAAAATCCATTGGTTTATAATGGGAAAAATTTCAAAGTGCTATGACTTCAAAACAGTTGAAGATATCAATAGCTTATAGCACTTTTGATTTACTGATTTAAATACTATTGCCAATAGATAGTAAGTCACATAGGGGCTTTCATTTGGTGCCATGACTTTTGATCTTGATTGACCTTGAAAGGTCAAACAAATGTTAATTGATGTCTTTAAATATGCTGTTGGACTACAGGACTTATTAGATGGTCTCTAGTGCAATTATGTAACCACAACTACACTTGACCAGTCTGTTAGTGAAAAAAACTTGACAGAACTCCTGAGGAACAAAAATAAAATAACCATAATCTTCAGAGAAGTCCCCAGCCCCGTTAAATTACCCCAAAGTTCCTATGGTGGAAATGTGCCTAATGTAGTGGCCAGACCTTTTTAGGACCACCAGTATCTAGTGGCTTTCAGTGACATTACTGTACACCACACCACATTGGGTTTTCTTTTAAGCTGCATTCCTCAGCCCTCAGTAATTTTTAAAGGTTAAATAAAGATATATAAATAAAGGACTGGGACCAAAAAGAGACTGTACTTGTATTTATAAGCCAACGGGAAAGAGGAAGAAAAACATTTGCTTTGAGACTGTTATGTACTTACCACCTTCCACTCTGCATGTTTTCGAAAACATTCACATTAAACCATGAAATTAAAGTTTTAATTTGAATAGAACGTGGGAAGCAGACTCAGACTCACAGCAACAAGCTTTAATAGTGTATTGATTTATCACTAATGTGTTAGCAAACAAATGCCAAACATTACTTACCCATCCAGAAGAAACAGAGCAACACAGGCATTGAGCCGGACTCCTTTTTCTCACCACCTGTTGAAACAAGTCCAACGTCCACTGGTGCATTCTCCCTGATTTCAGCCAACTCCTGAGAAAAACATCTGGCTCTGCCCGGCTTCCTGGATGTTCCACTGTGCTCACCAGCCTCTCGGTTGCTTTGGCTCTCCACCATTTCACGCTGGGCAGGAAGCCTACAATCAGCTTGTATGTGCATGAGAGCTGGGAGAGACTGGCCACAGTTAAATATGTGGGGGTCTCTGAGAGCTGCAGTGACTAAACAACACAGACCACCAAACCAGAAGACTGAGCTGAAGAGGGCTGAGGAATGCTCCCATAGCTGACAGTCCTCACATTACAGTGAGTAAATGTTGACAAACCCTCTAGTGTCAATAATAACCCAATGCCCACACACCAAGTCACTCACTAAACGTCTTTTTCTTTGCTTATGAAATTCAGAAAATTAGATAACCATGTCAGTACCTCCATTCTTACATACTCCAACAAGGGGTGTCTGTCCATCATTCTACATGA
This sequence comes from Sphaeramia orbicularis, assembly GCF_902148855.1. Lineage (NCBI taxonomy): Eukaryota > Metazoa > Chordata > Actinopteri > Kurtiformes > Apogonidae > Sphaeramia > Sphaeramia orbicularis. Next base: position 45,200,392 of record NC_043972.1, read on the forward strand.
CATTTAAAACAGAATATCACAGGAACAGTTTTTACAGAATATTGCAAATTTGGCACAAACGTTTTTTAAAAAATTATTATTATTGTGGAATGTTCTGTGCAGTGGACAGAATTGTTTTTGTTTTTTTTTTAATTAGTGAGACAGTTAAAGAGACATAGTGGAAAGGAAAAAAAACAAACAAGACAAATCAAGCAAATAAACAAAAATAATGACAACAATGACAGCACCATCAACATTACAATGAAAAAGTTAATTGTAAAGAGCAACTAAGCAATATGGATTGATTAGGGGTGAAAGGGAAGGGGGAGAGAGAATGAAAAGGAGAATGGAAGAGAGAAAGAGAGAGGGGGAAGAAAAAGGGAGAGAGCTAATTATTATAATAACGATAATGATAACAATAAAACAACAATATATAGTAATAATGGTCTGATGGCTAACAGTCTTGTTTGTTTTATTACTGTGGTGACAGCAGTGGCAGCCACAATAATGGTAAAATAAGTTAAATAATTAGATATTTATATTAATTTATGTCAATTTCAGTTAATATTGATTAATTTAAAGGGGTAATATTTAACTTTTTTTAAATGGAATTCTGCATTTTAAAACATCTCCCTGTGGTCTCCATAAACTGTAAATGCTATGCTTGGGTCTGAATTCTTCATTAATTCAACTCCACAGGTCCATCTTCAACCCTATTTCTGAGTAATGACACCAGAAAGGTGGTTTTGAGCGCTGGCCCTTTAAATGCACATGACCCCACCCCCTCCAGGTTGTTGGCTGTGCTGCTCTGTCCTGTTCAACTAACAACTGAAAATTTTAGGTAATCGGCTTGAAGTTTGGACATATTTTCAGTATGGACTAGAACCGCTGCTGCTGACAAACAATGATGGCGTACTCAGAGAAATGTTCGTCAGAAGTCTTGACCTTATATGAGCAAACGTCGAGATGTAACTAGTTATAAAACGTAACAAATTAAACAGGAATTAAAACAGGTTGTACAAATCCACACGATTCATGCTGGAATGAATATAAAGATAGTTTTGCAGCACCTGGAGGGTTCAAATTCAAACTTTATGAACTATTAGGGTCCAAATACACAAATAAATGAACCAAAGACTAATAAGAGTGGATTTAGCAAAACATGACCCCTTTAAATTAATATGGTTATGGGGGGTGGAGCCAAACACACAGAGCCCAAAGAGAGGAGGACACCATCACCTTCTGGCACAAAGAGTAACAAAGGATTTTGTGGCCATATTGTTTAACGGTGACATCATGTCTGTCCATTCTTATGACATTGAAATCCCAGGACTATCAGAGAGGAATTTCTTCACATTTGGCACCAACATTCACTTGGACGCAAGTATGAAGTGAAATAAGTTTGGTGAATAAAGGTCATACATGCGGCTCACTTTGACCTCATGCATAATCATACCGAAGGACCTTCTTCATATTTCATTCATTCATTCATTTTCTAAACCGCATTGTCTTCAAGAGGGTCAGAAATATTAACTTTGACTCCTCAACTTATTAGAGGTGATAATATATTTTGGTGGCCAAAGGTCAAGGTCTTTGTAAACCCACAGAGCACTATTTTTTGTTAGCAACTGAGAGATCTGAAAAGATTATGATGTAACATTAAAGGAGCTCATCTGATAGAATTAATGTTCTTGTTAAACACGTTCTTGGTCTAATGTTTTCAAGTTAGGACTTCAAACATACACCATCACAGAGACTGCCCTTATTATAATCTTGAATGACATCCACTTGGAGTTTGTAAATGAACTAAAATTAAAATTAGTATCATAAGTCTAATTCACTGTAGCCTTGAGTCTGCCCTCACAACCTCAGTCTCCAGCTAGAGGGACAGTTGGTGAACTTTAAACAGTAAACAGCGACTGTAACTATGGCTAAATCTTTTCATAAAGTGTAGAAAACAGCATAGAAAATGTATGCGGCGTTCCCCAAGGATTCCTTCGCAAGCCTCTACCATTCAACCTCTACATACTCCATTTAGCTATTAAATTATTGAAAACAACAAAAGAGTTCCAGTCGTGAAAGGCCACAAGAATCTATATAAAAAATTCTCTTTAATTGCCTGCCATCCCATTCAACCACTACAAAGTGAATGAAAGAAATCTGTAACTGGATGTTCTGTAGTTTGCAACAGAGAGAGACGAAACAGGAATAATTGTTTTTAGAGCCAAAGAAAATAGATTGAAAGTCAGTTAACAAATTATAACATTAAAATCAACCACTGAAAAATATTGCTAATAGTGTTAAAGAGCTAGTGACCCAGCAGGTATAAAAAGAAATTCCATGGCTGTGTGTCAAAGGATTGATTTGAATGTATTGGTTAAGTAGTTACTGAATGGTTTAGGGCAGTATTTTTCAACCTTGGGGTCACAACCCTGGAATCACCTGGAATTCAAATGGGGTCGCCTGAAATTTCTAGTAATTGATAAAAAAAAAAAAAAGTACTAATAAAGGATCTTTTTTAACAATTCAATATATATTTCATTATAATTAAAACACCACACATTTTTCCTAATAAAAATCAAGTTCAAATATAGTGCAGGATATAATATCTGAGAGGGCATATCTTGATTGACCTGATCATGTGACCGTGTGTGTTACTATGCTTCAACCTGCACGGACACAATTGCTGCCAGAAAACAACAGACAATGGAAAGATTTCTTCGCTCGCCTAGCCCCGCTAAGACATCTCCAAGAGAATCTGAGACGCAGACACCAAAAAGATGCATTATATACATTGCACTGTGAACTACCCTGTGTATGAATAGTGCTATACAAATAAATAAAATTATTATAATTATAAAGCACCTTTGAGTGTCCAAAAAAAGCGCTATATAAATGTGATGTGTTATTATTATTATTATAATTATAAAATTGGCCTTGCCTTGTCCATGTCGTGTCTGTCACTCAGTTGCCATTCATTATTTCCAGGTGCACCAGCAGAGTGAAATAGTGTGTGTCAGGGGGGGGGTGTCTCTGTAAGTAGCGCAACGTAGCTCACTACCTCCTACCTAGAAGTTTGGATAGTTTGGACGAGATCTCATCACACCCCTATTCATTAGTCAATAGCCCAGTAACTTCTTCAAATTTACCACAAACATTTACTTCAACTCAAGGATGAGCTGAATAGATTTTGAGGACCACAGGCCAAGGATGTTAAGATCTCAGGGACTACGTTTTGGTTCATTCTTTTCAGGTTATGAGTAGGTGCATCTGATCGATCTTACACTTGTTGTTCTATCTCAATTTTGCTGCAGTTTGCTGTTATAGTTTTAGAATAATTATGTGATTTTTATGCTGGGTTCTCAATGTTTTTAATGTTTCATAGAAAGAATATTGAATGTACCCCTGTGTATGAAAAGTGCATTACAAATAAACTCACCTAGCCTTAATATCAAATATATTAATCAAAATGTTCTGTGCCCTGAATACAGAAACTATACAGACTTGTCTATTTGTCACATATTGACTCAGCATATAAAGTAACACTTATGCTGAAAACATATTTTAGATTTCCTCAGCTGATTGTGCCAGTTCTTCCTCCATTTTCTATGCCAAAGGGGAGACTGAAAGCACAGATAACAGCAGATTCCCAGTGGATTAAAACCACCATCGAACAGTGCAGTTATTACAAATCACTCTATCCACCAGAGTAAAATTAGCCCCATGTGAATAGGACTTTTCTCCTGGTGCAGCCTGTTTCAGTGTATTTATTTTTCTCAATATGCATGCCTTTTCACATGAATATCTCAGTTTGGAAATTGTGGGGTTGGCACGCTGTTTTTGAGAAAGAAAAATCCACTCTGACAATTTTATTGAAGTAGAATTTTAGTAAATGACAATTCTGCCACTACTGTTCAACGCAAATGACTTTTAGACATCTTTAACCTATAATTAGGGTTGTCTGTGGCTCAAGAGGAACAGCAGGTTGGCCACAAACTGGAAGGTTGGTGTTAATTTGCTCCCAGTGGCTTATTCTACTGAGATGTGAATGTGTGTGCAGATAAATGAATATAACCCACAGTAAAGCCCTTCAGGTACCAAAGGTTGAAAAGCCCTATACAGACATAGGTAGGAAGTAATCACTGCATATACACCTGAGATACAGATCTATTAGTGCTGGCTGAGGTATTACTAGGAACCTGAGTGCATGGTTTTAGGTATTAATAGAACACAACATACAGCAAACACAACCCAGTTATATATAGTTTTTATCCGTTAAAAACACTCCATGCAAAATTCATCAGTACTTTTGTGGTTATATAATTAGGCCTGAGCCTGGCAGAAGTTGGCGCAGGGTCTATTAAAACCACACGGTTCCATTAGTATTATTTTTTTTTCGCCACTTTGAATGCAAATGTGACCCCCTGAATGTTAACAAAAAGTAAAATTCAAGTCTGATGAAAAATTGTTTTATTTGACGTCACCAAGAAAAAATACTGAAAAATGACTTGGCCCCGCCCCTTTAAAAATCAAAATACATTACACGGATGGGAGCCCTACCCAAATTTTTTTCCATGTAGAAAAATGAAACTTGGTACAGACACAGCCTATGTTGGGACAAGTAAAAAATTACATGATGACCCCGCCCTAAACATTCATTCTCAGGATGCTGGCGTTGTCTTTTAGCCGCTTCTCCTAACCAAAGCAAAAACTCTTTAACCTCTTTGCACTTTGAGATTCTGCTGAATGAAGTGTGCTTTATAAATGATAATTATTATTATTATTATTGTTATCATTATTATTGTTATTATTATAAACCCAACAGGAAGGCAGCCATTTTCAGATGTATAAAAGTGTGTGTATCTCACACATCACTAAGATCGCAAATAACGGGCACAAATGTGCTTGCTTGAGCTAAAAAATGCGTGTGCTATTGATTTGCGTGTCACGGGTGATCAACTAAGATTGCCCGCGCAAATCACAACAGGCGCAAAGTCTTGGAGACCACCTTATTCAAATGTGGATTTTGCATGTGCTCCTGGTTGTCGTCATGGAGACAGTACGCTGTAAAAACTGCTCTGGGATATTCCAGCACTCATAAATATGAAGTTGTTCTTTTTCCACACAGAGGGCTGAATAGATATTTCTCTGTTGTTTATCAGTGGTGAAGTGTGTTATTAGTGAAATAAATACCTTCTGTCTTTATGTCGCTCTGTGATGAATGAAAAGTTTTAAGTCCGTGGGCATGAGAGAAAACCCTTCGTATCAGTGCTTATATAGCTGGTTCAAAAGTCCAGTCACAACACTGTGGACAGTGCTGTTTGTGTGTGTGTGTGTGTGTGTGTGTGTGTGTGTGTGTGTGTGTGTGTGTGTGTGTTGTGCAGCGCTGGATCCCGTCCCGTTCAGTCTCCCTTGCGCAAGAGAGAGCGAGAGAGAGACACCACCCTCAGGAATTGACTCCTAGCCTAATGGTGATGTGCCACTGGTGGAACTGGGAGCGGGGGTCATGTCCATAAAGTGAGGGGCCATTTGTCTCAAATTATTATTATTTTTCTTCCGTCATTCCATAAATGTTGATGTGTTCAGAACAGATTGATTCTCTGCGTTGCCTTTGGTTTGGCCTATGCTGCCTCCTCACCACAACTGCAGCCAGTTTTGCATCCATCAAGGCTCCAATATTTGAACAAAATGGAGGGAACTCTGGGGGCTTGAGGGGTCAGACGTGAGCTAATGGCAGTGCTAAGTGTGAGGCTACTAACTCAGTCAGGCTACAGTCTGTCTGGTGCTTTTTATAGAATAAACACAAACTCTGAAGGTCTGACTCAGCAGTTAAATGAGCTGTCATACAGACCTGTCAATCAAACCCTGTCGCAGTTGATATCAAAGCTCCTATTTATGGACCATCAGAACATGAATTAGTGGTTTCGAATAAAACAGAGGAGACTGTAATGAATCCTGGAAAAAATGTCTCAGTATTAAAAGAGAAAAGGTCAGAGTTATTCTATGGGAGCCAACCCTTACTGTGCTTCAACACTGGCTTCATTTTGGAGCTGAAATGCGGTACAAGAAATGTTCAAAATGTAGAGAAACCACTTTTTCAGCTCTATGTTTTTATTTAGATGAAAATGCAATCTTCAGAAGTGCATTTTGTGTTTAATTTAAATACAAAAGCAGGTAGACAGATACAATCTTTATGTATTTAAGTTGTGTAAGAAAATAAACATGATGCTTAGAACCTGATTTTGTTATTAGGGACAAAAGTTAATCGCTTTACTCAAACAAACTTACACAAAAAAGGTTAAAGAGCACAAAGTGAGGTGTTATTGGACATTTAATGCAAAATTCTTAAAACAATAAACTTCCTCATACAACACATCCAGGTGGCAAAGTTGAAAAAAAAAAAAACTTTTTGCTCAAACTGCACAAAAACTGTTTTTTTCAGCTCTATCTGTTAAATTGTATGACAAAATGAAAATACTATGCTTAGAAAAAGATATTATGGTTAATTTGAAAAGAACAGCTCATAACTTTTTTTTGTTGTGTTGGGAGGAGAGTTAACGGCTCAACGAAAACAATCCCTGTTCATACAAAACTGGATAAAAAGTAGAAATTGAGAATTACAGAAAAAGACATGAGCACTGGCCCAGAATATAACTACAACTGAAGATGTGAATATTTTCATGTGGTATTGAACATCTTTTCACTCAGTACAGGAAGGTATTTCCAATTTTGAATATATATCAAACCTGAAATGTATTCTATTGCATACTTTTTTTTTTTTTTTTTTTTACATTCCCAGCACAAGAAGGAGCGATACCGCATGTCATTCCTCCGCACAGCAATCAGACTATACAACAGTTCTCAGTAAAACCCCCTTCACAGCATGTGCATGATGTTTAGATAGAAAGATAGATACTGTAGACTGACAGACAGACAGACTGACAGGTAGATAGATAGATAGATAGATAGATAGATAGATAGATAGATAGATAGATAGATAGATAGATAGATAGATAGATAGATAGATAGATAGATAGATAGATAGATAGATAGATAGATAGATAGATAGATAGACTTTATTTTAAAAATAAGTACGCAAAAGAAATTGCCAATTGAAAAACAGATGTCACACAATGTATAACTATTTCACTGTGGCTCTTTAACAAAACTTTATGTCCAAAAAGGAGTAGAAAGAAGGTGAACTTATATTTTCCTACTACAATTCTATATTTATATAAACACACATTTTTTTCTTTCTCTCTGTATTTCATTTTTCCCTCGTTTGTGGTTTTTCTACCTGTATTTTTCTCTGCACTTGCTTGTTGTATGTTGCTGCTGTTAAACTATGAAATTTCCCCACGGTGGGATTAATAAAGTCTTATCTTATCTTGTCGTACCTTACCTTATCTTACCTTGTCATATCTTATCTTTTCTTACCTTGTTGTATATTACCTTATCTTACCTTGTCGTATCTTACCTTATCTTACCTTGTCGTATCTTATGTTATTGTACCTTATCGTGTCTTACCGTGTTGTATCTTATCTTACCATGTCTTATCTTGTCATATCTTATCTTGTTATATCTTATCTTACCTTGTAGTATCTTATCTTGTCATATCTTATCTTACCTTGTCTTATCGTATCTTATCTTACCTTGTCTTATCTTACCTTATCTTACCTTGTCTTATCTTACCTTATCTTACCTTGTCTTATCTTATCTTACCTTGTCTTATCTTACCTTATCTTATCTTACCTTGTCTTATCGTATCTTATCTTACCTTGTCTTATCTTACCTTATCTTATCTTACCTTGTCTTATCTTATCTTACCTTATCTTATCTTGTCTTATCGTATCTTACATTGTCGTATCTTATCTTATCTTACCTTGTCGTATCGTATCTTATCTTACCTTACCTTGTCGTATCTTATCTTAACTTGTCTTATTGTATTTTACCTTGTCGTATCTTATCTTACCTTTTCTTATCTTACCTTATCTTATCTTATCTTATCTTACCTTATCTTATCTTGTATTTTCTTTTCTTATCTTATTTCACCTCATCTTATCTTGTCGTATCTTATCTTGCCTCACCTTATCTAATCTTACCTTAACTTATCTTCTTGTACACTAATCTAACTGCATGTATTAGAAAGTACAAAGCCATAAAATTATAAAATAAGCTCTGTTTGGATCCCTCATCATTGACAGCATATAAATAAGTGGTGACTCCTGGTTATTGTCCTGGTTAGCTACTTTCTCTGAGTTAATGGGCCTTGTCGTTCTCGTCTCTATTCCTTCGGCGGCCCCTGTAGACCCTGCCCACCACCGCCCCGGCTCCCACGGCCCACTCCACTCCCTGACCCAGCCACACATATCCCCAGGACACACTCCACTGGGGCTCTGGGCTCTATTCATTTCATGCCCTTCACTCTGCAGGCCACAAATCTCTTTCTTTCATTCTTTCGCCATCCCTCCCTGTGTACACTATCTCGATGTGCTTGATGTACGCTGTCCCATTTGCTAAACCTGTGATGTCAATTCCTGTCTGTCACCGCTCTGTTTGTATCTCCTCCCGCCGCTCATCCTTTAATATCAGCCTTTTTTCTCCCTTCTTTCTCCTCCTCATTCTCTCCTTCTCCATCGCTTCCCCCCATCCCTTCATAACCCCTCACTCTGTTTACCCTTCCTATTTCTTTTCAAATCCTCCAATGTACTTTATTGGTGCGCTGTGCAATTCATTGCCAACACATTTCTCATGGTTGAGGTATAGCGCCACATTCAACTATAATATAGAATCTGTCATGCAGAAACATTACAGGACATAAATATTTATTCTCTACTCTTCAGTGCTGCTGCCTCCATCTTCATCTGTTCCTCTCTAAGAAACCCCTCCCTCCATCTCTCTCCTTCACCTTCTCCTTCATTTTTATTTTATCCATAATTTCTTCGGCTGTTCTCGTTCCAAACTGTGCTGAGTTAGATCCAACCCTGTGCCAGTGTTCGCCCTATGAGGAAAAAGGCCCTTGTTTATCAAAGAAAAACACATCTGAAAAATTGATCCGCCGTATCAAAGACCTCACATCATAATGAAAAAAAATCCCTTTTCTGTGGTGCAACCCAGACCAAACAACAACCTTTTTTTATTTTTTTCAGCAGCCCTGTGGGAGTGGTAAGAAACAGTACATCTCAACAGATAAAAAAATAAATATAAACCCTGGGATGCAGACTCCCTGCCTTTCAGAGAAAATTGCCGTTTTTGATTCAGAACCGGTCATTTGTGTGATTTGTGCAGATGTGATTAGTCTGGGATGGGGGGAGGTATTGATTGGGTTCAGGGTTTATAAGGATGGTCGCAAGTAATGTGAAGTGGTTAAACCTCCTCATTTAATTCTACTAACATTACGTTTAATTATGAATTATCTTTCAACCATACGCAAATGAATATGTGGACACACCCAGTCTACATTTTCGTCATGGTCACATCTTGGTTTATTGGAGCCAGAAGTGACCATATTTGTACAAGAAAGTGGAAGCTCGAGGGATGTTCTAATGCTGATGCTTACTGACATGTTAAAACTGTAATAAAATATTCATGTAATGTCAAGTATGTGTGTAAAATCATTTGAGGGTCTTGTTAGCGTAACAAGCTAACTGCAAAAACACATCTGTTAACCAAAGCCCACACCTTACCCTTCGATTAGCCCTGAAACTTATAAATGTAGGGGTAACATCCAAAAAGACCACCGGAATACTTAGAAGCTATTAAATGGAGCGCATGTTACAGTAGCCTATTTATGTCACACAAGAAGGAGGCAAATGCCAAGGTCTCGGAAAACGACAGAAGCTGAATTGAAATTACCTAGTGATGTTTCTTCAAGCAGTTTAACAACAGTATGTGGACTGAATATTCATTATCTGGTTCCATTTCAGGATGAGGTACAGCTGGTAAAGCAGACTGAGGCAGGGGTGAGGTGCAAATGAGGTGAATGTCCCCCAGGGATTAAAAAAGTTCATCTGACTCTGAGTGGAGTTTATATTATTTTTGTAGCAGTAAGTAATTCTGTGATGATATTTTTCCTATACAGGGTGGGGAAGCAAAATTTACATTGAACATTTAGTTGTTTTTTCTCAGCAGGCACTACGTCAATTGTTTTGAAACCAAACATATATTGTTGTCATAATCATACCTAACACTATTATCCATACCTTTTCAGAAACTTTTGCCCATATGAGTAATCAGGAAAGCAAACGTCAAAGAGTGTGTGATTTGCTGAATGCACTCGTCACACCAAAGGAGATTTCAAAAATAGTTGGAGTGTCTGTAAAGACTGTTTATAATGTAAAGAAGAGAATGACTATGAGCAAAACTATTACGAGAAAGTCTGGAAGATACTATTAAAGAAGAATAGGAGAAGTTGTCACCCGAATATTTGAGGAACACTTGCGCAAGTTTCAGGAAGCGTGTGAAGGCAGTTATTGAGAAAGAAGGAGGACACATAGAATAAAAACATTTTCTATTATGTCAGTTTTCTTGTGGCAAATAAATTCTCATGACTTTCAATAAACTAATTGGTCATACACTGTCTTTCAATCCCTGCCTCAAAATATTGTAAATTTTGCTTCCCCACCCTGTATGTCATGATATGAAAATGGACTGGAAATCTATCTTTTAAAGAGGCTTTGGGTAGAATTTATACTGACAAATACAACATGATATCATGACTCTGTGTGAATATACACGCCACTTTTGATGGCATGTTATCTGTACACATTATAAGCTTTCTGCACCATTATTAGCGCCCTGTCCAACCTGAATCAGTACGTCAAATACCATGCACTGAGGGTTAGGGTTACATGAACCTAGGGCTGCACAATTTTGACCACAAATAAAATCCCAATTTTTTCCTCTAAAAACTCGAGTTTCAATTTCGATTTGTGGGTAAAACTACAAAAGACAACAGAAGTCGGCATGTCCCTTTTGTGAGCAGCCCGCAATGCAAGGCACTGCTCCCTACTTCAAATCTGTGATGGTATTACAGAATCCCTGAAAATTCCATGACGGGCCCACAGAGGTGATACCAATGTAAGTCAGTGACAGGTATCAGTCCTGTGTGTGTTGACCACATAATATGAGTGATCCGCATGCTGTTATATTTAAATTGAGGGATCCGTGCGTGGAGGAGACCGACCCAGGACACACTGGAGGGATTTTATCTCTGGTCTGGCCTGGGAACGCCTTAGGATTCTCCTGGAGCTGGTGGATGTGTCTGGGGATAGGGCTGTCTGGGCTCCTCTGCTGAGGCTGCTGCCCCCGCGACCCAGACTCGGATCAGAAGAAGACAGTATGGTATGGATTCATGCGGGACAACATAGGATGAGTGATCCCCATGCAGTGATATTTGAATTGGGGGTCCGTGCATGGACCAGAGGTTGCACTAGACATTTTTATTGTCTGTCATTTTGATGGACAGGGTCGTAAAAATTCTGTCATAACTTATTATCCGTCATTTCAAATTTAAATGTTTTAATGATAAAGAGATGTATTTAGTAGTATTTAATGTTCAAAAACATCTCAATGATGCAGCAGCTGTAGTTGCTGTTGGCTGATAAACCAACGTGATATCACGACTCGCATAATTACATACGCCACTTTTAATTGGTGTGTTATCATGCACTGAGGGTTAGAGTTCGAGTTATATGAACCAGAGATCTACGCACAAATTGACATGCCATCAAATAACACATGAAAGGTAGAAAATGCGTAAATATAGCACACCAAATGCCATAAGAACTGGAGTATTCGTTGCTTGTTCGTCATCCTTCACCACATCAGTCCCTCTTTTTTAACCGCGTTTATCAATGCCATCACATTTACTGGGCTTTTGAAACTAAGGAGACTCGGCTGTCTGCACAGTTTGCGCTAGAAAAGTAGCATCTAATTTTGGCTAAAGTCAGCTAAACAACGAGACAAGACTTGACACTGACTGATCAATATTCACACTCACCATCAGTTGGACAGGGGGTCTACTACAGGTGAACTAACAGTGAGTCATGTGACTGCAGTACTGCTGTTGTATTCAGTGTAGAGGTGAACAGTGGTGCTGTTGGTTCTGTACAGGTAGGAGGCTGTTATGGACTGTTTGATGACTTGTTAAGAACAGACCGACCAGCGATTCTGCGAGCAGAGTCTGTTCAGTGTTGTGTGAAACTTTCTTTGGTAGTGTTATGAGACTGGTGTGTGTGTGTGTGTGCGCGTGTGTGTGTTCCTTCGAGAGCGGTGTGTGGCGCGTGCGTGTGTGAGTGGTCGAGCAAGGTGAGGGAGCGGCAGTTTTGAGTATGAGTGTGTAAGAGGACAGAAGGAAAAAGTGTTCTAACATCGATATACTGTGCATAAAATAAGAGCTGCTGTCTTCCACTACTGGCAAGGGAGTTAACCCTGACATCTGCCCTGGAGGAAATCTCCCCTGTGCTCGCTGACTACGGTCGGACGAGCCGAGTAGGAAAGGTTAACAGTAGATTACCCTCAGTATTTTAATCTGTCAAAATGACGGACGGCCTTCAGAATTTTCCGCCATTTAAAACAAAAAATCTGTCAATGACGGAATATTTTCGGTTATCGCGACCTGTGGCATGGACCGCTGCTTACATTGGTATCACTACTGTGGGCCCATCGCAGATTTAAGGTCTGTGGTCATTACACTGACTTCTGTGAAAGACCGCTCTCACAGACAGGAGGAGGAGCCTACAGTAGCCTGGAGGCACGTGGCCTGGAGACACGGGAAAGATGAAATTGATTTGACGATTTCCCTTTTTTAAATATCGTCCTAATTAAAAAATCCGATTTTGATTGAACTGGAGGTTTTAGCATTAATTGACATACAATTGCTAGTTTATGTAAGCCAATGGAGGGTAAATGGCATCGAATAACACGCGAAAGATGGAAAATGCATAGGTATAGGACGCCAAATGCCATAAAAACTGGTGTGACCTACAACGCCATTTATTGACATTTGTCTCTACAATTAAAAAAAACAAAAAACAACATAATTACCAGAATGAAGAGCACTCAAGAAACGCCAAAGACGCAAATGTATTAGACTGTAAAGGTATGAAATGAATATGTTCACACTGATAGTCTAATGCAGGGGTGTCAAACTCAGATCCTCAAGGGCCGATATCCTGCATGTTTTAGATGTTTCCCTCTTCCAACACACCTGATTCAAATGATAAGCCTATCATCCAACTCTGCAGAAGCCTGATAACGACCGTCAGGTGTGCTGGAAGAGGGAAACATCTAAAACATGCAGGATACCGGCCCTTGAGGACCGGAGTTTGACACCTGTGGTCTAATGGATTTATGTGACCACTAGAGGGAGTAGTGAGTCACTGTGCCATTCTCTCATGATAAAGAAAACAAATGCAATGTGGCCTCTGAGCAAAGCTTCAGAAAATGACGAGATGTGACAGGGAAACAGAAAGAAAACAACCTTTAGAGTCAATGAAAGTGATAAATGCTAAAACTCTGGTGTTGTTTTGAACCTTGGACTCAGCTCTAAATGAAAAGAATGATGTTTGATGCAGAATTGGCAGCATTTCTTCTACATGGATGAGTTTGATTGTGAGGCTTATGAAGATATAAAGTTATTCTGTGATGTTGTTATCTTTGCTATGTTGCCATTTGTTGATCAGACTAGCTTGTTCGGAAGATTCCAAGCAGATCTTTAGTGCAGCTATTGACATCACAAGCTGTACAGACAACAGAGGTGATTCGTGGTTTTACTGTGGCTGTAAAAATGCAGCTAACAGAGCTATAATGTAAACTATCTACTGAATTGGAAGATTATTATGTGAACTGATCTAAAACTGACATGAACACAGTGTGATGTAATCTACAGTGTTACAGAATCCTAATTGTGTTGCTCCAGAAGGGGGGGTTAGATGTAAGTGGAGCTATTTTAAAGCTTATGTTTGCCCCTGGACCTCCCTGGAGGGATCTTTGTCTCTTTTGTTGCTTATGATGAGTTTGCATCCTTGATTATATTGTAGTTAGTCGCAGACATCTCCTTCCATGTATTATTTCATGCATCTTTTTAACTGTCTGCTCTACCTCATTGTGGCCTTTGAGCGATGGCACTGGGGATTTCAGTATAAATATAAATTATGTTCACAAACAATGGAACTGAACAGCTCTCCTTGATTGCATTTTACCCACCTGCTTCAGTTCTTTTCCCGGAGAAAAAAATGAAAACACTCCATCGCTCAGATTAAACCAAAATTTGGTAGTGAGATAATTTGCTCATTAAGCCAGAAAACCACAAACAAAGCAACCTGAACAATCACAGACTCCTGGCAACAAAAGGCTTTGTGTAGCTGTCATAATTACAATGCTCCTTCTTTATCTTACTCTCCTTGTATTAATGTTAAAGTAATTGATTCACCTTTTCTTTGATCTTATCTGTTCTGCTTTGACAATTTTTCTTTCACACTGACCGGTTTTGACAACCATTTCATGTACATTCCTTTGACTGCGGCCATCAGAGAGCCCTGTCTGTCGACCTTGCATCCCTTTCTGATCCCTGATTCCCACAAGCACTATTACACTGACAAATCCTGGCTTCACAAACACCTGATCAACTGGTTGACACTGTGTGCAGTCATGAGAGGGCCCTTGATTGACAGGGATGCACTACCTGGTAGGAATAAAAAAAAAAAAGAAAAAAAACAGTCAAGTAGAAACTTGGTTTCCTCAATGCCTGGAGCTCTGAATCAGCGTTGGCATCGAGTGAGACAGGGCATCAATCACAGCTCTAGTCTGTGTCAGCCTTTTCCTGCTTTCCATGTTGTTCTCTGCTGGATCAGTGCAGGACCCTCAAATGAATCAGTGGAGTGATAAAGGCTGAATGACAATGGGTTACAATGTGCTGCATTTGTAGTAAAAGACTGGCATAATCATGGTAGTTTAAAGCATTAGTTCCCAAGCTTTTTTTTGTCTCGTGACACCATTTTAACATCACAAATTTCTGGCAACCCCAGACAAACAAAACGGAGACTTTTTTTTATGCTAAATTAATTTGTTTTGTAATAGTTTGCTATACTACGTTGCAAATAAATGTTAATTTTAGACAACATTTAGTCTATATAATGTATATTATTATGGACAGAGGCAGTAAAGCCAGGTGTAGATTACTGCACAAAGTGAGAATTTTATTTTCCTTGGTCAGGATATGTACAGTCAGTCCAGCTTGGATTTACAAGGCTGACAATTAATACTGAACAAACAACAACTCAACTATGAATTATGAAAGAGCTACAGCATCTGAAACCGACCACAATGAACATTTGAAAGATAAACAGTACCACAGTGCCTCAGTTTCAGCTTCAGAGTTTGTCATGTCTTTTATGTATTGGGATTGTCTCTCAACTCACCATGTATTGTTTATTAGTAAGTTCTTTTTGTTGCTTTTTTTTTAATCAATTACTAGAAATTTCAGGCGACCCCATTTAAATTCCAGGTGACCCCACATGGGCTCCCAACCCCAAGGTTGAAAAACACTGTCCTAGGGTTTTCATCCAATTTGCACCAAATTTGGTGAAAATCACCTACAAACATTTGTGATCAAAAGTTATCAGTTACATTTTTGATAAAATGTTGGGCGTGGCTGTGATGAGCTCACAACGAAGCGGCTAATTTCAGAAGTATAAAAGTGTGTGCATCTCACAGAATGTCGGATTGAGTATACGATATGGTGTCCTCTCACTGCTGGGGGGCCTTAGCGGTTGGGAGGGCGAGGGCCATATCACCACTTGTGGTTTTAATGTTAGTTTTGTGTTTAGAGCCAAAAATGTATTGACATTAAGTAACACCATTACTGAGCTAATGATGGTTCACATGATACAAAGTGAGAATACTGAACAAACAAAAACCTAAATTATGAATTATGAAAGAGCTGCAGCATCTGAAACCGACCACAATGAACATTTGAAAGATAAACAGTACCACAGTGCTTCAGTTTCAGCTTCACAGTTTGTCATGTCTTTTATGGATTGGGATTGTCTCTGTCAACTCACCATATATTTTTTATTAGTACGTTTTTAATCAATTACTAGAAATTTCAGACGACCCCATTTGAATTCCAGGCGACACCCCAATCGAAAAACACTGGTTTAAAGGAATAGCAAATGTGGCTTATATGATGAAATCTGATGCATTGTGTACATTCAAATATGTCCACGTGCTGGCTTTGATTGATGTAATGTATGCTAATGTCTTTGTGGTGTATCTCCTCAGTCTTATTTTTCCACGTTGCATGCTTGTTTGAGTCCCATCCACGTCAGCAGAATGTACAAGTCTGAGAGCTACAAGATATTTATGATGTACCTTGATGTATGTGTATGAGTGTGAGGGCGACTAAATCTGGATTAAGGAGATTTCTGCTCTGATGCGTCCGTGTTTGCTCGGGCGTTTCTCTTCTACCTGTCCTAGTTACATGACTGCTGTCTGTAGCTAGCACCACCTACAAGCCTGTGGTAATTAAAGTGTTTGATCTTCTTTTCCCTTCCCGCCGAGACACACACACACACACACACACACACACACACACACACACACATTTCCAGACTCGCAAACACTGCTATTGCCACCGTGATCAATGACTGAGGGAGAGGCGAAAGCCGCAAACTGACAGTGCAGAGATTGAACAAGGGGGTTGTGGGGATGAGGAGGGAGGGCGGTGGGGTGGATAGACAAGGCTGGGGGAGTTGGTTAAGAAGCAGAGTGGATGGGACAGGGGTGAAGTGAGGGCTGATGAAATAAGTTGAGGAATGAACAGGAGGCTCTATAGGCTGTAAATCTGGAAAATTCTAGTAATGGGTGATGCAACCTTTACATTACAGGAGGTTCCATATTTCTAAGATAGACAGGCATTTGACACAGCTTCCTAAACAGGAGAACAAATTGACATTGTGCTATAGAATCCTTTAAAAAGCATTAAAATGTGCAAATCTTATGGAGCTTTAACATCTGCTTTGTATGACCTGGACTTTCAAATAGGTGTGACGATGCCAGAGGGCTGCAGTCCACACCAAAGAGACACACTGATCCAGGCTAAAGAAGTGGTCTGGGTTAAGATCAAACTGGACCATGATTCGGTCGGTTGACAGTATGAAACACTTTTTGGATGATGTTGACTTTCAAAACAGTTAAAGGAAGGTATCATCTATAAACAAAGACTTAAAAAACAAACTATCAACACTCCGATTAGGTTCATACTGTCTACTAGAACTTATGTAAGCATGTTCATTTGTTGGAAGCTCCAAGAGTAAGTCCTGATTCTTTTCAGTCTCATTTTTACCTCTGCCAGGAGGTATTGTGATCACTTTGCTTTGTGTGTTTGTTTGTTTGCGTGTTTGTTTGTTAGGAACTTTACGGGAAAACTATTCCAACCATCTTTACCAGATTTTACCCACACAGATAGGCCTAGGCCCTGGGACAGGCCCATTAAATTTTGGGCCAAGTAGGCCAAAGTTCAAGGTCACAGCAAGGTCACAAAATCTCAAATTTTCCTATTTCTCATCATTGAGCAGTTTTCAAAAATTCATAAAAAATTCAAAATGACTCCGATTAGCCTCCAATTTGAAACACCCATAGCTTATAACAATATCTTGTATCTGGCACAAAATTCTCCACATCCACAGTGGAATGTGGACTCTGTGGACATTTCAATTTAACATTGAAAATCCCATTTACGAGACATTTTTCATAACTCAACAATTATTGATTGGAATTTAATATAATTTGACAGACACATGACTGGTACCAAGCTTCAACTTTTTCTGCTGTGTGGAACAACCTTGAAACTGTTTAATTTAAAAAGAAATAATCGATCCACACATGCACACTGTTCAGGGTGCTTGGTGGAGGTTTGCGTTCTCTGAACACTTGTTATAAATTTATTTTGACTTGATCTGACCACAAACAAAGTATAACTCAGTGCTGAGGATCCACACACCAAGCAGGAAAATGGATCCAGACATTCCAATGCACATCACTTTTGTAATCCTTGTAAACTGATCTTCAAACTATAGGGTGACCCCCTTGTGCTAGGTGGGTTGGGTTACAACAATGGGCTAGAGTTATCTAACTCTTAAATCAAGTAGATGTGATACCTCAACTTACATCTTATCTCCTGTGGTTAATAATCCTATGTGGACATGGGTATTTAAAAGTGTGCCTAAGGTAAAACCTAAGTCCTGTGTTCATAAATATGTCAGTTTGGTATGTTGACCAAGATGTGACTCATACTATCCTAAGAACTTTACCACTAACCAGTGAAACAAAGGAATCCCAACTACTGCTGACTAATATGTGATTAAACTTAAGACTTCAACTATCTAAATTAAAATAATACTTCACTTATAATGATTTTTTGTCTTATTTGTGTTTTTCCATCTGTCGGACAGATAAAAAAAAAAAGAAATTGTTATAAACCTTTATCAATTTTATCCAAATCACAGGCATAGCATCTTAAGCAGAGAAGCTGAGACCTCTCTCTCCCTATTAGGGATGGGAAGATTATCCAATACGTACCGACTGGGGCACCATAAAGGGGGAGTAAACATGACAAATTCATGGGGCCCAGCATTTGTGAGGGGCCCAGTGGATATAGGTTAGAAGTTGAGAAAATTTCGTGTTAGATCCGCTGTATAATAGAGGTATAGAAGTCAGGAGTTGGACGTTAAAAGCATGTTGAGTTTCAGTTTCCTTTCATGCCAGCGTACGTTACGTTAGTTATGGGGCCCACAATTGCCAGCAGCGCCTCTGGTACCGACCTCGGTGTACTGGACTCTGGTACTGACCCTGTACAGGACTCTGGTACTGAGCCTGTACAGGACTCTGGTACTGACCCCGTACAGGACTCTGGTACTGACCCCGTACAGGACTCTGGTACTGACCCTGTACTGGACTCTGGTACTGACCCTGGTCACAGCCTGTGCTCCTTCTCTCTCCTCCACTGATTTTCCTTCTGAAGTGACATATTTTACTGTCACATTTGTTTAGTTGGAAAAAGTAACAAGCCTATTCTGATGAGCAAACTTTACCATTACCACATTACTTCACCACCACTAAACTTCCAACTACTGACTTGATTTCTCGTGTTTACCTCTTCCATAAAACCTTTCCTGATACTGTGACCCAACACTGACAGTGAATAGAATCTGTAAATGCAGACTGCTAAGTTTTTCCTGAGTTTCTGATATTCAGTGTCTCTGCCAAACTGTGGATTCTCCTTTATCTACTTATTACCAACAGACTTTTGAAAGAGAAGTAAAAGCTTCAAAATTCAAAGTGATCCTTTACTTTCATATTTTATTGTGTTAACCACAGACCTTATTTTAGAATTTTTTCTAAAAAACAACTGACTTTGAAACAAGGGAACCAGGAAGTTCAAAATATGAAGTAATTTCCGGGTAGTTTCAGCTCTTTCAGTATTGAATTTTTTATGAGGTGGGTTAAAGATAAAAAGTTGTTTTATTCATTCTTTTATTCATTTTTTTAAGTCTTTGAACCTTATGTATCAAACAAACCACCAAAAATGTCCTGCATTTTCATGTCGCTGCTGAAAAATTATAATTTTGAGTCCATATGCTAAGACTGATTTTGACCTACATTTTTGTACTGAATGTCTGCAAGCGTTGCTTCTTCCATGAGCATATGGAGGGTAGATCATACCCATCATGTTAATGTGAATGTATGTACATGTCTGAAAACAAGTCTGGAACATCACAACTCAAACATACCTCGCATTTGGGTGTTACTGCAGATAATGTAGTTTTTATATTCATACAACTGTGCAGATTGTTCTAGCTAACTGCATGCACTATCATCTATGTAGATGTACAGTCTCAGAAAAAAATATTAGATCATCAAAAGTCATCAGAAACAATGGTTATGCAATCCAGTACTAACTCCTGTGTGTATCATGTGACTAAAACAGACAGAAAAGAAAACATGGAATGCCTAAAAGCACTGTTTTTTTCAGTACAATGCCATAGCTATTGATGTAAGAACTGAAGTGATTTTGGTTATTATCAAGAAAACATGGAACATGCTTTGATATCAGCTCTGAAATTAAACTACTATGAGCTATTTTTTGTTGTTATCATTATATTTGTCCAAACAAATGTACTTTTAGTTGTACCAGGCATTAAAATGAACAAGAAACTGAAGAAAACAAGGGGTGGTCTGATGATTTTTTCCCATGACTGTGGGCAGGGCTTAATTTGAGCTGGATCCAGACGAATCAGAATCCAGCACCTCCAACGTTGGATCCAGAACCTATTTCATTGGATCCGGGACCTCTATGAAAAGATAAACAGCCTAAATGAAAGAAAAATTGTTTATTGTTATCTGTCTTGTTAATCTTTATTCCACATCGAAGTTACACAAAAATCTTGTTTTCAGATGCATTCTAAGGTAAATTTTAAGGGAAACATGGACAGGTACAGTCTAAAACGATTAAAAAAGCTTAACTTAGCTTAATGTCCGAAAACAAATTTTGTGTGGACTATCTCTAGTCATGCCCACTTTCACCTCTCCTAAAATCAAAATGAAAACCCCACTTTTATGGATGCTGTATGCATTAAAATTTTCCTCTCCATAGGCGCACATTATAGAAAAAATGCTTAACGTAGCTTAATGTCCGAAAACAATGATCAGTCATCACAAAATTATGCATGCACATCTCTATTCATGTCTACTTTCATTCCTGCAAAAATCAAAAGAAAACAGCAATATTATGGATGCTGTCTGTGTTAAGCCTTAATTTTTGTTAGTAAAACACTTTCCCCTCAGCACCACACATTTGAGTCCAGTCATTCATTCCATCGATTTGCATTCGAGAGAGAGAGACAGACAGACAATTTATTTAAAAAATTTGGTGATGGCTTATCGCAGTTTTCAAACATTAAACTACATTAAGCTTTTTTACATTTAGTGTTTTAGACTGTCCCCGTTACCCCCACCCCTGTTTTGAGTCACCAGATCCACCCCTCCTCTGCATTCCAGTACCTCCTACTTTACAAATTAAGCACTGGATATACAGGGTGGGGAAGCAAAATTTACAATGAACATTTAGTTGTTTTTTCTCAGCAGGCACTACGTCAGTTGTTTTGAAACCAAACATATATTGATGTCATAATCATACCTAACACTATTATCCATACCTTTTCAGAAACTTTTGCCCATATGAGCAATCAGGAAAACAAACGTCAAAGAGTGTGTGATTTGCTGAATGCACTCGTCACACCAAAGGAGATTTCAAAAATAGCTGGAGTGTCCATAAAGACTGTTTATAATGTAAAGAAGAGAATGACTATGAGCAAAACTATTACGAGAAAGTCTGGAAGATACTATTAAAGAAGAATGGGAGAAGTTGTCACCTGAATATTTGAGGAACACTTGCGCAAGTTTCAGGAAGCGTGTGAAGGCAGTTATTGAGAAAGAAGGAGGACACATAGAATAAAAACATTTTGTATTATGTAAATTTTCTTGTGGCAAATAAATTCTCATGACTTTCAATAAACTAACTGGTCATACACTGTCTTTCAATCCCTGCCTCAAAATATTGTAAATAAATATAAATAAATATTTGCTTCCCCACCCTGTATAAAAGAGAGGACTGCAGGTTTTAGTAGCAACATGAATACAGGGTTATTCAAAAAGAATGAACTGATTTCATTACGCAATATTTTAATAAGGAAAAGCAATAGAAAACTCCAGCCAAGTCACAAGTATTCTACACACAATCAACTTTTATTTCCTATCTTACAAGTGTTCAATGTGGCCACCACCTGCAGCACAGACGACACCAATGCGATAAGAGAATTCCTCCCAGATGCGCATCAGCATATCACGATCCACTGAGTTGATCGCTGTTTTTATTTGATGTTTAAGGTCATTGAGGTTAGTGGGTAGCGGTGGAACATAAACACAATCTTTTACATATCCCCACAAGAAAAAAATCCCACACAGTGAGGTCTGGGGATCTCGCAGGACAAGCACAAAGAGCAAGGTTTTGGGCCCCCTTCAGACCAATTCATCGCTGTGGCACTTTTTCATTTAAAAAAGCTCAAACTTAGAAAACTCCTCTTTCAAACAGTCACTGACTCATTCCATGATTATGCTTGAGAACTGAAGCAATGCGTCATGAAATCGGTTCATTCTTTTTGAATAACCCTGTATAATCCATGGTAATTTTATGGAGGCATATTGCTCTCTCAAATATTATAGGATTTTACAAAATGTTAGGGGTGTAAGAAAATATTGGCTGTGCAATATATCACGACATTTCATTTCACGATACTGTATTGATATTAAAAAGTACTATATCAATATTTTTAGGTATTTGTTCAAATGCAGATTTGGGGGAGGTTAATTTTTGTTTTTTGTTCTTCTTTTTTGTTTATATTATTTATTATTATTTAACACAGTTTTATTAAATGATGTTTATTTGAAGCATCCTAAATGTACTTTTTACTGTCTGAGAGGCAGTTCCTTTGGAAACTAGGAGAGTTAGATTGTTTTGTTTTTTTTGTGATATAGCATTAGATCCTGTTCTGATCAAATACAAATGTGTTCAGTATTTGTACATATTTCTGGTGTAATTAAATTCTTCCAGGAAATAATCTTAAAAAACAAAAAAAACAACAAAAATCGCCTTTTTAACAGTATCATGATATATTGTGATATATCGTATCGTGATCCTAGTATTGTGATTTGTATCGTATCACCAGATTCCTGCCAATACACAGCCCTACTAAACATATGTAATTCCGTACTAAAATGTCTTTTTAATTTGGTTTCTTGTTGTCAGCCTGTAGTTTGCAGCTGGTCAGTAGAATGGCTCGTCTGAATCACATATGACGTCAGAGAAAATAATTCTTTAATTGAAACATCTCTAATGCAGTTGCATGTTGGATGATATAAATGATTCAGTGTAAAGAAATAGACGTCCATGTATTCTGCATTTCTACTTTAACTGCATTATTTAACAGTAAAGCCACATGATCCATTGGCCAAGCTCCAGATCCAAGGCTTAGCATATATTTTGAAAAAAGAAAAACATGTTATGTGGTTTTACGTTACCCTTAAGGGACACAAAAATTGATTTTTCGGAGCTATACTTACTTAGCCACATCCACAAGGAGACGATAGTGGCATTTATGCAGTACATTCATAAGGTACACTGACACTCCAATATACACAGTCGTATGTACACACAGCTCACAAAAGCAAACATACAGACAGGAGACCTACAAATACACACAAACATGTGTACACATCCAAACATGTGGGAGTAAAAGAGTAACAGCAATAGCCGAGAGCAAGATTATTATAACCTTGGAAAAAAAATATCTGATGTCAGGTATCATGAGAATAACAAAGACGCCATCAAACAACAAAAATCGCCTCTGTACTATTGCTTACTGAAGTATGTTTGGTACATTTCTACATCTTTCTCTTTTATGCCTGGAAAGAAACACTTGCCCTTTGATTTTTGGGGGTAAAAATCAAAACCTTTGTAGTCAGATGTGTAACTTGTTCATGCTGTGAGTCTCATCTGAACTTGGCTGTATAGTAAAAAAATAAAGCAAATTTAGCCACAGGGTAGAGCGACCATTCACAGATCTGGTGATTTAGGTTTAATAATGCAGAAGCAAGAAAATAATATTGAAATTACCAAAAGCCAAAAAGACTGAAAAGCCCTGTATGATCTGATTGGTCGGTCTCCATGAAGTCTCCCTAGCAACTGCATAAAGCATCTATCAGTGTATGTAGTATCACCACTGTCTTCTGTCAACTCCAGAGAGGAATTTGGACTTCTTTTGCTTATTCACAGTCTCTGCCGGTCTTTAAAAAGCATTAAATAGATTTTGCAAAAAGGCCTTAAATGGCATTAAACAGCATTAAATTCGATGTCCAGAGGCATTAAAAAATTTTATACACTTGATGGAAAAAAAGCATTGTTATTCACGATTTAGTCTGATTATATAAACATTTAATAATTTTGATCAAAAGTATAGTGTGATGATTGACAGGTGGAGCCCTTTAATTGGCTATTGTTTATGGCCGATACACGAAGTCACAACACCGGATGCTTGGAATGTAATGTGCTGTGGCAAAAGAGCAGAGGGAATTTTAGCAAATGTTGGAAAAATGGGGAAAATGCAAGTTTCAGCAGAAGTGATTGGAGGAGGAACTATTCAGAACCTGGTTAAAGCCTGTTGACGGTAAACTGTCATAAAATTATATATAAAATTGTATCTGCAGTTGGACATGGGCGTTAAATTTGTTTAAAGTGGCATTAAAAAGGTCATTAAAAGTCATTAAATAGATTTTGTTAAAAGGCGTTAAATGGCATTAAAAAGCATTAAATTCGATGTCCAGAGGCGTTAAAAAATTAAATACACTTGATGGAAAAAAAGCATTGTTATTCCTGATTTAGTTTGATTATATAAACATTGAATAATTTTGATCGAAAGTATAGTGTGATGATTGACAGGCAGAACCTTTTAACTGACTATTGTTTATGGGACATACACGAAGTCACAACACCGGATGCTTGGAATGCAGTGTGCTGTGGTGAAAGAACGGAGGGAATATTAGCAAATGTCGGAAAAATGGGAAAATGCAAGCTTCAGCAGAAGTGATTGGAGGAGGAACTAGGGATGCACCAATACCACTTTTTTCCAGACCGAATACGAGTACTTACATTTGAGTACTTGCCGATACCAAGTACCGATATGAGTACTTAATGATCCCATTCCAGTTCTTAGTTCCTTTTGTAAATGTGCTTTATTGTCGTTGTCATTAGTTTGACTGGAACAAAGTGCTGCTACTGACATTTAATGTGTTGGAATGAGCGGTTGTCAATTAATCCACCAGGGGGCGCCGCTCTGAATTAGCCATACTGGACAAATACCACGAAGAAGAGTAAAGTTTTTTGAGAAGAAGAAGAAGAAAGTCAGTAATAACAAATATGGAGACGACAGAGGTAACACTAATCTGATACTAATATTGCAGCGTTTTCACTAGTAAGGTTTAAAAGCTTAGCTTCAGCAGGTAGAGAAAAGATAAATGAGTGATAAGTTTCGTTTTCACTTCTGTTGGCGGCGGTCCGCACCGCACCATACAACCGCCGGTATTCTCATTCTGTTTACGCATCCGCGAGCACCTGATAAACAGATGGAATGTATGTAGAGGACAGACAGAATGCTGCGTCCGTATCTGTGTCTGTAACATTACTTGCAGTCAGCGTTACTTTTATCACTGTCATTTGTTTGGTTAAATCTCCACACTCTTCACACTCCACACACATTATTCCTCCTCCTCGTACCTGCTGCTCTGAACTGTGAATGCCACGCGACCTTAAGTGGTATCGGTGCATTTGTATCGGATGTCTTTTACGAGTACAAGTACGAGTACACACACTTGAGTATCGGAGCCAATGCCGATACTCGTATCGGTATCGGTGGATCCCTAGGAGGAACTATTCAAAACCTGGTTTAAACCTGTCAGTGCTAATCCATTATAAAACTATATATAAAACTGTATCTGCAGCTCGACATAGGCGTTAAATTTGTTTTAAGTGGCATTAAAAAGGGCATAAAAAAGCATTAAATTAGATTTGCTGATACCTGCAGAAATCCTGTTATTCTTAATGAAACTTTTTTAATGGTTTAACTCAAGAAAACTGAAGAAAAATCACCCACATAATATAGTATGTGGTATAGTAACCCACATAATATTCTGTGGGACCACCTTTGGTTTTGTGTCACAACATTTATTCCTGTCCACAGTTTTATGAATTTTTTATGACCATCTTGTATTCATGATGGGACAGTGTGTCCATCCATAAAGTCCAGTCACAGTGGGGTTCAGGTCTGGACTCTGTGGGGGCCAATCCATGTGTGAAAATGATGTTTGACACTCCCTGAATCCCTCTTTAACAATTTAAGCCTAATAAATCCTGGCATTGTCCAATCTTTATGATCTCTAGCCAACTGATGGTTGATGAGAAGCGACTCACTGCATCAGTTAAACAACTCATTTAACTGGAACAAATGAATCACTGCAGTAATTATCCAGTGGAAGGCTTTTATGTAATACCACCCACTAGATGCTAGTTTTAAGAATTCTGACTCAACTAACCATCATTCTAAAAAACATCTCTAGACACACTAGGTCCTTCTTTTCTTTCCGGACTCATTATGGTGCCATATGATTTGTTTGTTATTTGGGTTCTCTAATAAGTGTACCTATGGACATTTTACTAATTATTACTCCATTAACAACACTTAAGGGCTAATGTAATGTTTTAATGTCTGCTGTGTGGCCTCTGATTAACAGGTGTGATTGACAGCTCACTCCCCACAGCCTGTTAGCATAACATTTCATAAGCACATGTTAGTAGAATTGCACTATGTAATCTGTAAATCACTGCTACATAAGAATGTCTCATTTATGAAGCACTTAAACTGGATTTGAGTCTGTGTGTTCATAAAATTTGGGAACTGTATGTGCTAACATTTAGCAAGTAACTGAGGCGATATAGCAGTGTTAAACACAACACACCAGGGAGGGTGTGACACGACAGTTGTTCACAAGTTGTTCTCAAAGTACTAGCTTGGTGGTTTGATCCCTTTCTCCTGCCCACATGTCGAAGTACCTTTGAGCAAGACACTGTGCACCTCAGTCTGACATATTGTAAAGCTCTTCTTGTACCATCAAAGTAGAAAAACGCTGTAGAAACGAAAGTCTGTTCACCATTTAACCCATCAGAGTGGTGGTGCAGTGGATAGCACTCATACCTCACAGCAAGATGGTCCTGGGTTTGATTTCAGCACCTGGTGAGGGGGCGGGACCTTTCTGTGTGGAGTTTGCACGTCCTCCCTGTGTTTGCATAGGTTCTCTCTGGGTACTCTGGTTTCCTCCCCCCATCCAAAGACATGCCCCAGTAGGCAAGCATACACAAGGAGGTTAATTGGTTAATCTAAACTGCC
This sequence comes from Sphaeramia orbicularis, assembly GCF_902148855.1. Classification (NCBI taxonomy): domain Eukaryota; kingdom Metazoa; phylum Chordata; class Actinopteri; order Kurtiformes; family Apogonidae; genus Sphaeramia; species Sphaeramia orbicularis. Next base: position 45,227,427 of record NC_043972.1, read on the forward strand.
CAATAATATGAGAGTGATTGGTTGTTTGTCTCTGTAATATCAGTCCTGTAATGAACTGGCAAACTCCAGGGTGAACCCCGCCTTCGCCCATAGGTAGCTGGGATAGGCTCCACCACCCCTGCAACCCTCTTGAAAACAATGCTATTCAGAAGATGAATAAATGAATGAATAGTTAACCTATTAAGACCCAGTGTTACTTTTGCGTCAGTTCCCAAATGAAATTTTGTCTGCCTCTAACTTTTCTTAAGTGATTTATCACCATTTAATAATAATAATAATAATGGATTGGATTTATATAGCGTCTTTCTAGACACCCAAAGCGCTTTACATTATTGACCCATTATTCATTCGCTCTCACATTCTCCCTCTGGTGGTGGTAAACTACATCTGTAGCCATTATATTATTCTCTGTATTTTTCTTTTTTTTTTCTTTTTTTTTTTTTTTGTGAAAATCAGGTATTTTTCTGTTTAATTTTGTGATTATGTAGATGTTCATTAAATCTCAGATTAAAGTTGATGGTATTATATCAGAAAAAGAGAAAACTGAACAAAAAGTGACTTTTTCAGTAAAATATATCAATAACTGAATGTAAAACCAAGTGTCTCCATCCACTGTTATTGATCCAACTCCGTGGGTTTTATTGGTAAATCAATGTTGTAGAAGATGACAGTGTTTCCACGGTAACCACAGAGCCTCTGAACATCCAAATGGGTCATATCTGATGACCATGAAAAGACGAAAAACTGCATTGTACAGCAATAATTTACATGGATTGATAAGATTAGTGGATCAACTGGTATTTAACAGTAGATGTTTTTGTTCAGTGATTGATGTTTGGGTCTTTATGGGTTAAAAAGATGGGTTACATTTTTCGATGGCAGGGGAAACGACAGAAAACCAGCAAACTCCACATTGAAAGGCCCTGGACCAATAGGAAAACAGACTTAGAACCTACAAGCTGTGAGGTAATGTAATCCACCACACCACAGTGCCATCCAAGTTATCAGTGTAGTCAGTATTTTTAATTAAAGGTGGGGTGTGAGATCTTAGAAAAACGGTTCAAGCAAGCTATATTTTGAAAATACTCAATTCAAAAGTCCAAACCCCTTTCTTCAGATATCCCTCTGAAGCCACGCCTCCAGAGTACTGGCACATGCAATGCTTGTTCCCGAGGGTTCACGAGCGCTGCACAGCAACAATTCACCGGCTCCAGCTCCGACCCCGTACAGCTCCGCCTCGGGCCCCGGCTGAGGCTCTGGCTCCGGCTTGTGGATCCATGCATACTGTACCTCATTCAGTCTCCCCCAATACCTCCGCTCTTACAGAACAGCCCCAGTTCATACCTGTCTGACTAATGTTACATTTCCTAGTGATTTATGTTGATGACAAAACAGTTTGCCGGTGAACTTTCCATCCTAATATAACTAATATAGCCAAGCTCTGGTTCTGGCTTTGTTTCTTGTACCAGTGCTCCAAACCTCTGAGAACGCACGATTCATGCACAAAGAGAGGTATGTACAGAGGGGGGAGGGACAAATGGCAGCTGGATTTGATGGACATATTACCGTTCAATCATTTCGACTGGGCGCTTAAAATGATTGGTGTTTTTTTCAGTCCTGTCTTTTCCACAGGTGACTAAATTTTTTTTTAATTTTTGTGTTAGAGCATTTATTTAATTGGTGGTAATCGGGCTGTGAAGGGGATTTTAAGCAATATAATAAAAAATGCTCTAGGAAAACATCTTGCACCCCTCCTTTAATAAATTGATTATGTTTGCATGTTTTTATTTTAATCCAGATATTATTTATTAATCAAAAAGCACAGTACCTCTGTCAGATTTTTTGTGCGTGGACACTGAGTAAAGATTTGTCACAGACAGACACATACAACCCAGAATGGATTCCCCAGTTGAAGCTCTATAAACTTTGTTATTGATTCAATTTCCAACGGCAGAGATGGGTAAACCCACAAAAACTTGGCTCTGGTTACATTAAATGCGGCTGCAGAAACCAAAGCGAGACCAACGCACTTAACTGCAGGTGGGCCAAGCAAGAGAGGGTTGGCAGACTTCATCTCAGCTGCATGCTGATAGCATTTGATGTATTTCTTACATCTTTTATTCCTTGGCACACAAACACACAAACAGGAAACACACAGGACACACAGAGGGCGCACACAGGCCTGCTCAGACCCAAGTCATGTACCTCGCTTGTAGTCTCTCTGACATCTGTCTTCTCTCTCTCTCTCACACACACACACACACATATACAATACTTTCCTCCCACCTTTGCCTCCCCCCCGTCCTCCTGTTCCTAGCTTGCTTTCCCATTCTCCACAACTCTGTGGCTGGCTGACCTTGGAGCGGCGAGGACGGATCAGAGACAGACAGGCCGGGAGAAGGAGCCGCTATTCATCTTACGTCGGCATGCCAGCCTGGCCAAACAAGCTCAGGGGGGAAACAATCCCTAGCAAAGGGAGAGCTGCAAGAATCAGCGGCTTGAGTGGCACGATCCGTCAAATTACCTGAGCTCTTTGGACTGTGGCCTGGGCCCTGCATCGAGAGGCCACTGCAGGCTTACGGCTTGGCACCAAAACACACATGCACACACGGATGCAACTCTGTCCCACAGCAACATGGGATCACAGTCTTTTCCATGACATTTATTTTTGGCAAAGTGTTGCTCCACTGTTGTTAAGGCCTTTATGCTTTCGACCTTGTCTCACCCCAGAGTACCCGTTCTTCTTCTTTTCTTCTTCTTCCTTCACAGTGTTAGTGCACAAATCTCAGATTGTCTCAGGTGTCGACTTATCTTTTTTGGAAGGGTGATGTGCGATGGTTGCTTGCTCTTTTTTCCTCAATTATCCCTCCCTTCCCGGCTCCTCTAAAACCAGCTAACCCCATCTTTCTTCTGTCACTCTCCATTTTCTCCTCATCTTGGCAGCATATACCACCCCAATCAGCTCTATTGTAGCCATCTTTTTTCCCCCTCCCTCTCCTTGTGTCTTTCCCACTTTTTGAGGTATTTGCTTTTTTTTTTTTTTTTTTTTTTTTTTTTTTAGGGGGAAAAAAATCTTGACGCATCTTCAAATCTACTGCTGTGTTCTTTTTCTTCTTACATGGTAATCAGTTTGCAAATCAGTGCAGTGTCAGGGAGAGTGTTGCCAAGTTGTTTGGATCACTCTGCCTTAATCTGCGAGACGACGGAATGGTTGCGGACTGCAGAGCACGCTAGTCTGGAGTGGATTTATGTTTTAAGGGAGGCTCAGAAGGCGGAGAAGAAAGAGATATTATATTTGAGAAATGAAGTGCAATATAAAAATACCCAAAGCACCCAGGATGCAACCGAATAAAGAGGTTCAGAGTCATAATAGTATTCTTTATGATTCACTGATGAATTACATTTCAAAAAAGAACTTTTTGGATGGTTGGCAATCCACTTACTGTCACCCCATGTTGGTTGAAGTCAGTGTTTTAAGGCAGAGAAACTTTTTTTTAATGCAAAGTAAAAGCTGAAATTAATGTTTAATAAGTGGTCATCAGCAGCAGGAACAAATGGTTGTTGTCATTCACTTTGTTTTGCGTTGTCATGACAAGGCTACAAAAACACTCATAGGTCATCAGAGTTTACAAGAAGCCAACATTTTATCAGACTTTATAGAATAATGGAAGGCATAAAAGACAAAGAGTATAAAGGGGGTTTTATACAAGTTCACCCCAGGCACCGCATTTTACCACAAACTGCTTTTAGAGAAAATGAAAAGGCTCCGACTGCGGCAGAAACAGCTGTTTCCTCATTGGTTCTGGTCAGTTGCAGTAGCACTTTACATTACAGCTGGAAATAACTTGCTAATACTGGATTATAGAGCTGCATGGTTTAATGAAAAAGTCAGTAATATTGTAATTTGTAATATTTGTGGGTGTGATAAACCAGTGGTGATCTTGACTGGACTTAAAGCCACTTAAACCCACTTTTATTAGTCTTTGGTTCATTTATTTGTGTATTTGGCACCTAATAGTTCATAAAGTTTGAATTTGAACCCTCCAGGTGCTGCAAAGCTATCTTTATATTCATTTTGGCAAAAATCGAGTGGATTTCTACAACATGTTTTAATTCCTGCTTAATGTGTTGCATCTGTAACCAGTTATGACACAACATTTGCACATATAAGGTCCAGATTCTGATGAACATTTCTCCAAGTATGACATAATTGTTTGTCAGCAGCAGCAGTTGTAGTCCATACTGAAAATATGTCCAAACTTCGAGCCGATTACCTAAAATGTTCAGTTGTTGGTTGAACAGGACAGAGCAGCACAGCCAACAATCTGGAGGGGGTGGGGCCTGAAGTGGCTCATTTGCATTTAAAGGGCCAGCACTCAAAACAACCTTTCTGGTGTCATTACTCAGAAAGAGGGTTGAAGATAGACCTGTGGAGTTGAATTAATGAAGAATTCAGACCCAAGCATAGCAGTTACTGTTTATGTAGACCACAGGGAAATGTTTTAAATTCATAATTCCACTTAAAAAAAGCAAAATATCACTCCTTTAAATAGTTATGCGTGAAACCTAAATGATAATCTAAAAATATGTATATTTTCAACTCTGAACTGTGGCTCAACCAATGGTGCACTTAGAAAAAATAATATGAGTTCATTTCCTAATCCATCTCATCAGTGCAGAAGAAATGCTATGAGTTCAGCATCATCCTCCATTCTTTTCTCTTACAGCTGTGTTCACTGGTGAAGATAATGACAAATGCTTCTCATTTTTATTACTTTGTCACTTCACTTCTTCAAATCTTAAAGTCCTTTAGTCACAGACTAATTGGTTTTAGTTTTAAACAGAGAGGGACTATAAACCGTATTTTAGCCAATTAAAGATTTAAAAATAGAATAGAATAGAATAGAATAGAATAGAATAGAATAGAATAGAATAGAATAGCCTTTATTGTCATTGTGTGTACATTGATATTCGGAGCGCTACCTAAGTCAGTGCAACAGTCAACAAAACACCAGTACTACAGAAAATAAGAATAGAGCAAATATAAAATGACAAAAAATAAAAACTACGATGAAAAAATAAAATATAAATTTTACAATTTTACAAAGTAACATAAGACAGTACATGACAGTACTGTATGTGACAGTATGTATATCCATGAACAATATTAACAGTATGTATTACTTATGAAAACAGTAAATATATCTATGAACAGTTTGTATACCTATGAACCCAAGTCTATGTAAAAATAGTACATTTATATTTTGATAAATATTGAGTAAATATTACATTGTTATTGCAGAACTGAAGATTATTGCATGACTTGTTGCACCTGATTTCATATTTGTAGCGTTATTGCACATTATAGGAAGTGAGTTTTGAGGTTAAGTATGTGCTGTCCATATCTCTAAATATTTCCTGGTGGACTGGAATCCACTGTACACTACCAGTCAAAAGTTTGGACTCACCTTCTCATTTACATGACATGAGCTGGACCACAGATGGCCAACAAGTGCTCAGCATCACTGGGAACTCCTTCAAGACTTCTGGAAAACATTTCAGGTGACTACCTCATGAAGCTCAACCAGAGAATGCCAAGAATGTGCAAAGCAGTAATAAAAGCAAAATGTGGTTATTTTGAAAAATCTAAAATATAAAACATGCTTTGAGTTATGTCACACTTTTTTTTTAACTCCATAATTCCATATGTGTTCATTCTTAGTTTTGATGCCTTCAGCAAGAATCTACAATGTAAATAGTCATGAAAATAAAGTAAAAACAGGTGAGTCCAAATTTTTGACTGGTAGTGTAGATAAAACACAAATGATGAGAAATCGGGTACAGGTTCCACCGTTGTTGAGCATTTGGCCTTGGAAATGAATTTTACAGCATGCAATATGTCAGACTTAAGTTGTTTGGCATCCAGTTTACCTGATCACATGACCACATGACACACACGACACACACTTCACTGTGTTAGCACAAATAGAATGTTATTTCTTCATTTGAGATATATTTAATTAGACTATTTCATACAGACAGAATAGAAGTGAGAGGGACTCTAGCTGCAGAATCATGTTTTCACAGTGTATAACCACAAAAAAATAAGAACCACAGCACTGTGTTCTCATTACCTTAGAATCAGCCATTTATATGGAGAGATATAAATGTCTAGAGAGTCATCTCCATGGAGTCCACCACCATGTTTCTATGGTAGCTCCGACCTGACTTTCTCTTCTTTTTTATAATTTCATAGCATTGGGCATGCAGCGTTAATTACAGTCACATAGTATATTGGAGTGTGAACCACTGATAATATTCCCTAAAGTAAAAGCCCAGAATAAAGGGACTGTGTTTTTACATACAATATGTTGGTATTCACTTTATAATTTCATACTAGGTACCACTAAATATTATGCGGACGAACGAACAGATATACGTGGGGGTGCAGTCCATAACGAATGTAACTAACGCTGGTGTGAAATGAAAATGAAACTTTACATACTTTCAACATCTAACTCCTGGGTTCTATTCCTCTCTTTTACAGTGGATCTTACACAAAATTCTTCTAACCTGTATCCACTGGACCCCCTCCACTGCTCTATGGCCCCTCCACAAATGCTAGGCCCCATGAATTTGCTGCCCCCCCCCCCCCCCCCCCCCCCCCCTTTACGATGCCACAGTGCACAGGGACATTTGCAAATTCTGAGACTGCCAACAGTTCGGTTCAGGTGAACGTCAGTGCCAGCGATGTAGGATATAGGTGGAAGAAAACTGTCACAGCCTGCCTGTTATTTACATTGGTTGGTTGTCCCCCCGAGGATGAAATTCATTGAGCGGAAGTAGGGATGTAAAAACCAGAGGGGGGGTTGAAATCACACCCTGTATATATATGCGTGCAGGAAAGGACAGAGCCATCTGTATTTTCTCAGGAGGCTGGTGTCCTTCAACATCTGCAAAAAACTGATGCAGATGTTCTACCAGACTGTTGTGGCCAGTGCCCTCTTCTATGGGGCGGTGTGCTGGGGAGGCAGCATCAAGAAGAGGGATGCCTTACGTCTGGACAAACTGGTGAGTAGGGATGGGAATCGATAAGAATTTAACGATTCCGATTCCAATATCGATTTTACTTATCGATCTGATTCCTTATCGATTCTCATTGGGTGAGGGAATAAAAGAGTACAAACGGGTGTGTTTGCATTAACTGTCTTTTATACTTCCATCTCTGCAACAAAAATGTAACATTTACAGTATGTACAAATAATAATAACAGATGATGTTGGGCCCAGTTTGGGGGTGGGCGGGGGGTGTGTACAGTGAAAGTGAAACTAAAGACACTATACTAATTCCTCTATAGCCACATTTCCACTACATGGAACCGGTTCAACTCTGCCCGTCTTCCGTTGTTGTGCACCTCATTTCCTTTGCCCTACCTTCGGAAACTTGTATTTGAGGGGGTACGACGTTTGTTGCCCGCACCGGAACCAGAACTGGGCCCGGATGACGGCCTGGTGTTCACTCTGCCGCTAGATTCACAAGCGCCGCTAAGTAGCGTATCAAATGAGTCACATGCTGTGGACAAATGTTTTAGTATATTGGAGGGATTCCACCCTTTTGAAGAAATGGAAGCTTTGCAAGTGTTACAAGTGGACCTGGTGTCGTCTTTTTAGACCATTTTTGCCGCAACACCATGTCGGCTACATTCTGACCAAAACAATGCAGCATACGCGTAAAGTCATCGCGCATGCGCAATGAAGGCGGAATCGTTAAGCAGAATCATTAAGCAGGTAGGCAAACGATTCCAAGTAATCAAGCTACTGGGATCCGGTTGTCAAAAAGAAACGGTTCTCGATTCCATCCCTACTGGTGAGAAAGGCGGGCTCGGTTGTTGGCTTGGAGCTGGACAGCCTAACATCTGTGGCAGAGTGATGGGCACTGAGCAGGCTCCTGTCAATCATGGACAATCCACAGCATCCACTGCACAGCACCATCTCCAGACAGAGGAGCAGCTTCAGTGACCGGCTGCTGTCACTGTCCTGTTCCACTGACAGACTGAGGGGGTCTTTCCTACCCCACACCATCAGGTGCTTTAACTCTACTCAAGGGGGGAGATGAACACTCCTCATGTTCCTGGACTGTAGGACACACACACACACACACACTGTTCACAATGCACTTCATCCTTTGCACAGACTCATTCATTGCACTGACTCTCTAAACACAACAGTCTCCTTTGCTCGGACTCCTTGTGGAAATTTAAAGTGTTTTTTTACTATTGAGTTTTTACTATTTTGTTTGTACTATTGTTGTCTTTAAGTTTTTTATGTTTGTGGATACTGCTGGAACCTGTAAATTTCCCTATAGAATGAATAAAGTATCTATCTATCGATCGATTGGTCTGTCTGTCTGTTCGGAAAATAGTAAGGTGCACCAATAAACTGTAATGTGCAGAGTAAAATGTTAAACCTAAAGTAAACATTTAAATTGCAGCCTTTTACAGTTACATAACTTTACAGACTGACACTGTAATTGCTGTCAAATTAATCATGCTGCTGTAATAGTTTTATAAATAATCAATAATAAATAAATAAATAAATAATAACTATATATATATTGGTATTACGAGTAGATAGAAGTGTTCCTGAAGTGATGGGGATTTGTGTGGTCAAATGAAAAAAGCTTTTTTTACAAAGACCTTTGACACAGTTGCTTGAAGGCAATGTAAAGAGGGTCTGATCTGAGGTCAGAGCAGATAATTACAGACGGAAAAATAACAGCCTAAAGCTACTACAGCGTCAATACCAAAATACTCAGCATAAAATACAGGACACGGTCTGCATAAAGCAACGCTCATCCATATGTATCACAAATCACATCCACAGCTGCAACATGATGTCAGGGGAGTAATGCCTCAATCACATCTACTGTAGAAAGCACATGTGCATGTCAGTCAGCCCACTGGTGTCCCATAAAATATGACTTAATAGAAACAACTGAAGATGGAACTTCAACAAAATAAATAAGATGTACATTTAGAATATAAGTTAAGCCTTGTCATTTTGATTTATCCACTTTTTTTGTTGTTTTAGAAGCAGCAGGCAGGGATTTTCAAAGGTTAATGTCAGTTTTTTGGAGAATGTCCATATGTCCTCTACACTTACAATGAATGATTTTTCTTACAAATAAAACTTTCTCACAGTCTCAGGTAATATTTCTTGGCACAAGCTTTTTATAAGAACAGTTTTTTGTTTTTTTTTGTTTTTTTTTAACAAATTGTGCTTTAAAGAATGATGGTCCACATTTGGCTGGATCAAACAGTAGTGTCCCCAGTGTAAATGACACCAGTGACAGATATATCTTGGTAATAGCAGATGGGAATTGGACGTGGATCGGGTAACGGTTAGAGTTGTGCTGAATGTCAATGACAGGTGGAGGAGCAGTGATCTTTAGTGAATGATGGAGCATGTACCAGAGCAATGGCTGGTCCTAATATCGACACAGTATTGACCATGACTCCAACATGAACAGATTTGGAGCAATTTAGGGTTTTTTTGGTTTGTTTTTCCCCTGTGATCGTCTCCCCCTTATCCCCACATTCCCCAATCTCTCTCTCTGGGCACTTTCACACTGCGTACCTGAGTCCGTACCTTACTTGGATATGTTCACACCTTTACCACAGATGCTGCGATCACAAGCACGTGCCAGAGTACGAGTGGGTGTTACAGGGCTGAAACAGTAGGTGGTGGTGTGGACGGAATTCTGTCATGATCCAACAAACGCAGAAGTCAGAAGAAGACGAACCCTTATGTCATTAACCCTTTCATGCATGAATTATGAGAACCTTAATTAAGATTTTTTTCCTGAGTGTTTTTATTCCTCTTTAGGCATGAAAAAAAAAACAATGTGATTGAATTTTTTTTTTAATCAACCTGTTTTTTATGGAGTTACAAAAAATGTCCACTCAGCTACACCATGAATTTTATTCTTGAAGCAAAGAAACATGTATTTAAAACCCAATATCATAAAGTGATATGAAAACAGTGAAATGAAACCATGTTTAATGCAGCTAATCTGATGTTTTCTCACATTTTAACATATTCTAATTGTAGTTATTACTCACTTCATGGAGATCATATGCAAAAAATAAATATTAACAATTGATTTCCACTCAAGAACCAATCAAGAACAGCAAAGTTACAATAATGGTATGAATTGCAGTTTATGAGATGGTGCATAAGTGTCCACTGTGTTGGTTGATATGGAACTAAAACAACAAAACCCATGAATATACAAGAGTAAAGCTGTAGAGTAACTCTCCACTGTAGTGACCACTATGCATGAAAGGGTTAACCGAGCGACTGCTCTGTTCATTTGTCTACAATGGCGACAATGCTTTTCTATCTGTTATCCTGTTTGAGGCAAAGTGAAGAAAAGCGACCTTCATTGTCCCTGATACATCACCGAGTGTTTCGGTCGGTAAGGCGAGCCTGTGCCACGGGGATCCGATGCTTTTTCAGGAGACAACAGGAGTACCGTCTATGGTCTCATGGTGATTATGTCATGTTCGTTCTCAGGCATGGATCGCTTTCACACTGCAACATAGTGTCCTGGGGCCTCATGTATAAAGCATGCGTACGCACAAAAACCTGGCGTACGCCCTTTTCCACGCTCACGTTCAGATGTATAAAGAGTGAAATGACTGTGGAAATGTGCGGTCCTTCACGCCAAGTCCATAGCTGGCGTACGCACGTTTCTAGTGCTTTGGAACCTTTGGCGCCACTTAGAGGTGACACTGAGAAACTGTTAATAATGTGAAAGAGGTCATTCCTCCGATTGATGGGCACATCGGAGATACACAGGAGAATAGTAAAAACACCGACACGTCGTCCTGCTGTCAGAGCAGCACATCCACCACCAGAACCAGAACCAACCCTGTATCCAACAATGCCAATCCTGCCCGGGTGGACATTAAGCAACAACCATATAAAGAGACAAGGACACAGAATTCATTGGTTGATAAATATAGTGTTTATGTCTGTGAGAACATTTATTAGTCGGTCCAGTCGCTCATTGACTCCACCGATTGTCCTCACGATGTCCTCTTGTGACTCGGGTCAGTACAGACCCATGTCAGTCGGACAGGCATCAGCAGTGGGCTGTGGCGGACCGGAGGACCGGCTAACACTGGGGAGTCAACAGAAGTCTCTGTGACAGGAGGATGATACTGCGTCTGACCGTCTTCTGTCTCATTGTTGGAAAATAATAATTTGAGTGATTAAACATGAGTCAAAGTCTTTGATTTCCTCTTTGATATCCTGACATGACTACGCATGAACCTTTATCTAGTTTGGCTGTGATCAGACTGTTGGATGACCCGTAGAATGAACTAATGTGTGAGATACACAAATACTAAATATATATTTATCTTGGGGGTGATCCGCATCAGCCCTGTAAGAAAAGTGTCACAATATCGGTGACTCTTTCCTCAAACGCTCTCAGTTCGCCTCTTTTCTCTTTCCGCCTGTTTCGGCCTCCGCTTCGCGTCCACCTTGACGTCATCGTCTGATCACGCAGACAGGGGAATCCCAGAGGGAATCCCACCTGCAGACCCCGTTTATACTGATTTGCATATTTAAATGTGGACGTGGAGAGGGAGGAGTCAGGTACTCCAACATATGCGCTCAATTCCACGCTGATTAGGATGTATAAAGGAAGTGTACTTGGATTCGGGCGTACGCACAGTTTTATACATCTGGATTTTTTTGTGTGTTCGGACTTTTCTGGATTTGGGTGTACGCCAGGTTTCAGTATGAAATCCACGCAAGTCTTTGTACATGAGGCCCCTGGAGTCCACGCAGTCCATACCCAGGACTATCTTCACAGCTGGACTTGGGTTCGGTACTCCAGCACGGAACATTTGCATTCACAGTGATAAAAATTAAGCTGATTTTGGGGTCCAACATACTTGGATATGGACTCAGATACGCAGTGTGTAAACACCCTATCTCTCTCTTTTCAACTCCAACTGGACAAGGCTGACAACCATCCTCCAAGAGTCGGTGTCTGCTCCAGGTTTCTGCCTGTTAAAGGAAGTTTTTCTTCCACTGTCACTAAATGTTTGCTCCTGGAGGATTCTGTTGGGTTTCTGTAAATTGGCTTAAGAGTCTGGTTCAGTCCATGTATATAAAGTGTTGTGAGAGAACTTTTGTTATGATGTGACACTATATAAATAAATTTGATTTGATTTTATACAGTAACGTTCATAATGACCTGTTCTGAGATTAGATTAGATTTCATTGAGCTCACAATGGGGAAATTCACACAACAGGAGCAAGTGCAAGAATATGTCCGAGCATAAAGATAGTGCAAAAAACAAACAATACAAAAAATAATAGTAAGTAGTAACTCTGTAGGGTATATACATATTTATATTAGAAGTAGAACTGTAGTATGTCAGACAATACAGATGGGAGAAACATTACATTAGCTAACTTCATTACTAATTTAAAGACAGTCCTGGATGCATACCTGTATGACAGCAGCCACACTACTGCTTTGTATGTGGAGATTTTGGAGAAGATTTTCTGCAAAACTCTCTATGCTTGCTGATGTGTTCTTGAATGCATCTCCTACTGCTGCATCAGTGTGATATACTAGCTGTTGTCAGTGTAGAAATACAGTAAGCTAATGTTAATAATCGTCCAGCTCCCAGCACAACACTAACTCCTACACACATATCATGTAAGCACACATGAATCATACAGACATAGACAACCTTGAATATAGATTATATTTTTAAAAATAGGACCAATGGCCCTGTAGCTTACCGGCACTTCCTATGTCTTATAATGGGGAAATTTTTCAAAGTCGCACCAAATCCAGAATCACAGCCGGATCCAAATAATTTTGCTAACTTTTGTTGACATCATCATAAAGAAGCTGTATACCAAGTTTGAAGTCAATCGGAATTGCAGTTTCGGAGAAGAAGACGATAGAAAGTTTTGTAACAGACGACGACGACAAATGACAACGACGCCGGAGGCCACCTGAAGACAATAGCTTATAGCCTATCAACCGGTACACTAAAAATTACAATATTTGCAACAATAAAATGTTAAACTGACTTTTCTGGTCAGTTATGATGCAACTACAAATGTACTGTTTAGTAGGAAAGGGTTTTATAAAGTCATGCCTTTTTTCATTATAATTTATAGTGTCATCAAACAACTGGTTCGCAGATAAATACAGACTCCAACACAAACTTCACACAAGTACAGAAACATGCATGAATCTTACATATTGAAACTTTAAATGAGTTGTTTTTGGATCCTTTATAACAATTTCAGTCTGATGCTAACCAGATACACCTATTGCTTTTACCTAGACTCTAGTACAGAGGTGTCAAACTGATTTTAGTTCAGGGACCACATTTAGCCAAATATGATCTAAAGTGGGCTGGACTAGTAAAATAACAGCAATGAAAAAAGCCAAATTAGATTATGAAAATGTTCTAAAAATCTACAAAGTTTCCTTACAAATCTGAATAAAACCAACAACCTGAAATGTTGCACGATGATGCAGTGGTTAGCACTTGTGCCTCACAGTAAGAAGGTCCTGGGTTCGATTCCAACACCAGTCGACGGGGGGTGGGACCTTTCTGTGTGGAGTTTGCATGTTCTCCCCGTGTCTGCGTGGGTTCTCTCCGGGTACTCCGGCTTCCTCCCACAATCCAAAGACATGCACTGATAGGTTAATTGGTTCATCTAAATTGCCCATAGGTGTGAATGTGAGAGTGATTGTTTGTCTCTATATGTTCAGCCCTGCGATGAACTGGTGACTTGTCCAGGGTGTACCCTGCCTTCGCCCCTATGTAGCTGGGATAGGCTCCAAGTGACCCCTGTGACCCTAGTGAGGATAAAGTGGGTTCAGATAATGAATGAATGAATGAATGAATGAACCTGAAATGTTTTAAGTGAGCGCAATTTTAACAATATTATGCCTCAGTTTATCATTTAACATGTGCATTACAACTTACAGTATAATTAAAAATATACAAAACAGTAACAGGCAGAATATTGTTAAATTTCTCTCTTCTTTCTTTCTTTTCTTTTCTTTTTTTTACTTTATTGCCATTATCGACAAAAGACAGGTAATTAACAGTACATAACAAGATTGCCTTGAGTAGCTTTCACCTTACATAAATGTATGTATGAGATTTCATCACACAATAAGAGGGGAAAAAAAACAAAATGCAGCCTTTCATATATACATCTTTCAATCGTATAAATGTGCATTCCTCGAGATTACTGTGTAAAGATAAATGTATAAATGATTGTTAAACTTCTATAAGGACATTTCAAGTTGTTCATATTTGTTCAGGTTATTCACATTTTTTGTAAGACTATAGTTTGTAAATGCAAACATTTTCATGTAATTTTTCTTTACACTAAAACAATTTATATTTATAGGTTGTTCCACTTGAGATCAAATTGGTCTGTATGCGGAACCTAAATTAAAATGATTTTGGCATCTTTGATTGTTAATATCTTCAGTGTAATTTTTAGATTTCACAAATTCACCCCCGTGGACCGGATTGGACCCTTTGGCGGGTCAGTTTTGGCCCACGGGCCCCATGTTTGACACCTGTGCTCGAAGTAGATTCACTATATACTGTTTGTAATTGCATGTCTCACTGAATAACTATAAACTACTATCCCACTACTACTTTGTCATTACAGAGCTGCAGTGTCAAGTGTTACTCAATTTTCTAGTTTTGGCCTTCAGCAGAGCTCATGACTGGCTGTAATGGAAGTCATCCTGGATGTGAAGTGAACTATGGTGGATGGGTACTTGGAGGATAGGTGTGATGGCAGTGGATTAACAAGGTAGACTAACTGGAGCCAGGATTGGCACAGTTGGTGTGAGTAGGGGAACAGCTGGGTGTATCTCTGCTCCCACTTCCCAAAACTCTGTTCCCCTCCATTTAGCTCGTCATGCAGTGGCAAGCACAGACGGAATGCTTTTTCGCGGGGGGGAAGTCACATTCAAGGACCAAAGGGACCCCTCAGCTGTGCCGTACGGTGACCATGGTGACTCCGGGATTTCATTTGGCTTGGAAAACCCTACGTATGTGCATGTGTGTGTGTATGAGGAATCTGGCTGCAACAGATGACAGACACACACTGCACCACCTCACAGACCCACAGATAGATAGATGCTTGGGGAGTGAGGCTGGGGTTTGCTGATTTATACTCCAACGTGCCACTGGAGAGCTGAATAAGCAGGATGGGGAGCTGCTGCTTGTGTGTCTAATAAACAACTTCCCTTCAAGTCAGTGTCTTCACCCAATTTCTTGCTAAAGTAGAGAATGGCATACAAACAAAGCGTGGATTAGGCTGCAGTTGCTGCTCAAACATATGCACCTACCTTGAAATCCCTTGGAGGTGACATAAAAAACAAATAATGGCATGTTGTTATCATTAATGTGCTTTCAAGGGGTGTGTAGAAAATCCTTTCTCTTAGGGAATCACTTTAGAATTACATAAAAGGATGCCAGGGATTCAGGAGACAAATACATATAAGAGTGCAGTGTAGCACGGAAACCAGGTACGGGTTTTCTTAATTAGGAATCATTTTCCTGAAGCAGTCATTTCAGATGTACTTTTTTTTTTTCCAACACCACCACTGTAGTGTGAAGCAACCTTAGAGAGTATACATCCTGAGAAATTAGTTAAACAGGCAGTCAGCTGGCCACAAGTCAACTTCTATACTATTAAGTAAAAATAATCATGCATCTTCCACTTGTTTACTGACCTATTTTCAGATAAAATTAGTGTTTTTTTCTCGCTTTAACATCTCCTTATCATGTTTTATTTTTCTTTCTTTCACACACCCAGACTGTCTTGTCAGAATCTGTAATGAAATTACATTTTCACCAACAGGAAATAACATAGGTTGGCTTATGTAACAGGAAAGCTAAAGAATATGGAGTTGAGTGTCTTTAGAGAGGACCTTGCCAACAGTGGGGAGGGAGGGAGGGAAGGAGGGAGGAGGAGGAGGAGGACTACTGGATCGATGGATGGTGCAACCCAAAGCTCATTTTTAAGTCCAGGAGGAAGTTATTTGTGCACGAGCCGTGGCATTGGAGATGGGGGAGCAGACAGTTACACACACACATATGCCGGTATTTGCCTACAGATGTGATGCCGTCAGCAGGAAACATAGCCCTCCTGGGACTTGAAACGGCCCGCTAATATCCGTCCCTACTATACTGCCACACGTGACCTTGCAAATCACCCGCCTCACACCGTTCAACCCACCGCGCCTATGTCTAGCATATATACCCCGGCTCCCAGCTAATCGGAATCATCCATTATAGGAGGGCAGGCTTGTTTCAGGCCACCGGCCATTCACAGTGATGGATGTGAATGAAGGCTGAGGGGGAGACAGAAAAAGAAAGTGAGACCTTTACACAGTGGGAGCAGATTAAGTAAGTCCTCGATGGCATTATGCTACTACATGAAAAATCACTGATGCATGATCACACAGCAATTTGTATTCTATGTATTAACATATTACATACATTCACAAATAATTTGACCACTGTTACAGTTTTGGTATATTATCCTTTGCTTCAGATTTAATTCAATACATTCTTTATGTTAGAGCACAGGTGTCAAACATACGGCCCGTGGGCCAAAACAAACCCGCCAAAGGGTCCAATCTGGCCTATGGGATGAATTTGTGAAATGCAAAAATTACACTGAAGATATTAACAGTCATTGGTGTTACATACAGACGAGTATGATCTAAAGTGGATCAGACCAGTAAAATAATATCATAATAATCTATAAATACTGACAACTCCAAATTTTATTTTTTTTTTGGTTTGGTGTAAAAAGATAAAATTACTTGAAAATGTTTACATTTATAAACTATCCTTTCACAAAAAAAAAATGAATAACCTGAACAAATATGAACAACCTACAATGTCTTGAGAGAAGTAAGTGGAATTTTAACAATATTCTGCCTGTTACTAAATGTTTTGTGTCTTTGTAGATCCACTATGATCTGTAAAGTTGTAATGCACATGTGTAAACGATTACTTTGAGGTATAAGACTGATAGAATTACACTTATTTTTTCTTAAGACATTTCAGTTTATTCGTATTATTCAGATTTTTAAGGTAGCGTTGTAGATGTAAACATTTTCATAATGTAATTTTACTTTTTTCATTGTTATTATTTTACTGGTCCAGCTCACTTCAGATCATATTGGGTTGTATGTGGCCCCTGAACTAAAATGAGTTTGACACCTCTGCATTAGAGTGTTAAAGGTACAATTTGTAACATTTCCATATGAAGACCCTGGTGCTAAAAGAACTAAAGTCACAAAGAAGTCTGTCAAAAATATTTATAGGGTGGACTTGGCTAAACAAATACAACACGTTTATTTGCTCAACTTGAATTGTCCAAAACTGTGACTTCAGTACTTTTACCACAAGGGTCTTCATATTGTCATATATATATATAGATACATTAGGTTGTGTTCTATTTAATATACTTGGAGTTTTGTGCACTTTTGTTGACTTGTTTTCATGTTACACCACTTGTTTCCAGCATTGTTCAAATTCAAAACTATTTTATTCACACTGTTTCTCTTGGGTGACTGCCACTGGAATTAATATCTATTTTATGTGGAAATACAATAAACCAATAAAGAAATTTAAAATGTACCCCTACTGAATATCAACAATGACGTTTCTATATGTGTTACCTACAAGGCAATATATTGTTACCACATACTGTACATAGAGTCCTTGGATTTGAGGATATAGGTTATAACACATATGAAATAACCAGAGTAAAATGTGTACATTTACTAGTATTTTTATCCCCTTGGAATATGACAATATTTCCTACAGTTTTCATGTTTTGACTTCATATATATAAATATGTCATATATATGGAAATTCAATCTATGTCTGCATTATGGGACATGGGAAGACCAGATAGTCATATTTTGGTATTTGTAGATGTGGAAAAAATGATTAGACCATCAAAAGTCATCAGAAACAATGGTTATGCAATCAAGTACTAACTCCCGTGTGTATCATGTGACTAAAACAGACAGAAAAGAAAACATGGAATGCCTAAAGGCACTGTTTTTGTCAGTACAGTGCCATAGCTACTGATGTAAGAACTGAAGTGACTCTGGTTATTATCAAGAAAACATGGAAAATGGCTAGATATCAGCTCTGAAATCAAACTCTTATGAGCTATTTTTGTTGTTATCATTATATTTGTCCAAACAAATGTACCTTTGGTTGTACCAGGCATTAAAATGAACAAGAAACTGACGAAAATAATTGTGGTCTTATCATTTTTTCCGTGACTGAGTCCAATTTAAGACTCGTGTGTGACCACTGTAGTGGAATTTATGCAACACTTACATTATTAAGATTAACTAATGGAATGTTCCCATTTAACATTAGCTGATGTTGGTATGATATGTAACATGAAGAAATGTATGTATACTGATTGTCATCTTTATTTGCAATGTGTAAGTAGATTCTGATAAACCTTTAAAAGTGAACACCTTCCCAATACACTGATTTCACTGAAAATGCGCTCACACTAGGGATGCGAAGATTATCCGATATGCATCGATAGGCCGACATGCGTGTGCACGATCTGAGTGCACCGGTAGAGAAGCTGCAAGTGGATGAAAAGTTTGGAATGATATCGCGATGCATTGGTTATTGAATGATTGTATCGATAAAATTCGATCCGTTCAATAGAATATAGTTTTACTTGCATTTAAAAATGTTACTATTTATTTGGGTAAAGTTTTTCTTTCCTTCAGACCCACGTTAACATGTGCCGCGCATTCACGGATGTGTACACTGTACACTAACAGTCTGAGCTCCGTGGATGGACTGTGGCACAAGCACCACGGATAAATACTGTAACATCTGTATCTGAATCTGACAGGCATAGAAGGAGGTGACCACATGTGGTTTCTGAACATGTACTTCTTACTAGATCAACTGCATTGAATACTGCCGCACATACTGGAGATACGTCCTTAAACAGTGTCATACATATCTAACAGCGCATCCCAGAATAACTTGCACAGGTGTCTCTTAAAGTGACAGAACCTTTTTCCGTTTTACCTACATTACAAATATATTTGGCGAGGGAGCAAGAAGTTGAGTGTTAGAAGCATACAGAGAAAGCACTTTGGAAACAAAGTCCTAACTTTTCACTGACTGTATGTGAGGCACGTGTTCTGAAACTGAACTAAAGACACTTTGTGAAAAGTCATGGTCTTATTTGATAAATAAATAATCAAGCTCATTGAATTGCACTGCATTTTTTTTTACCAGAATGAATGTGTTCAATCAGAATGTGCTTAATTGCTCTGTATCATGATTTGGGTGTGAATCGTATCGCATCGCATCGTGAGATGCCACACACGTATTTTTAATATATCGGATCAGAGATGCTGTATCGAGATGCGTATTGTATTGGCCTTACAGCTAAGATTCCTAACCCTAGCTCACACAGAAGTTCTTCAGTTCTTTGCCTCTATTCTTTAGAACAACAGCAGCATACAAGACCAGCTAACATCACCTTGAATATAGTGTCATTGATGTCAACAAACAACCAGCACCAAAAACAATGCAGACTTCAAGATAAGCTTAATGTAAGTACATAATCATATGTCCATGTTATATATTTGAACCTGTCAGTATTATTTCTGTGAGACATGTCAGATTTCCACTGATACTCAATGGGTTTACATGACACTTAGAAAACTGAACTACTGCATTAATCTGAATAAAACTGGATTTTAAAAGTGCATGTAAACATATTAGCTTGACTGAAATTGAAGTTCTAAAAGTCAGACTAACACTCCTAGATAATGTGATTTAAAGTCAATATACTCCTTCATGTACACAGATCTGTTGGACTGGGGGTGGGTCAGGTGTTTGTGCATGCACTGGAGTTCTGCGCCTAATCCTGGCCTGTAAGTTGAAAATCATGCATCCCATCTGCACACAAATTAGAGTGGACAGAAAGCCCGCTATGTACAAATTTGCAACATCATTCATTGTCATGCCAGTTTACCTCTGGGTTGCTGACTGGCTAGCTCATTGTTGACTATTGTTGTGGTCTGTGCATGGGTTAACAAGCTGAAAGAATGCATATTGCCCCCTACCGCAGTGGCGACATGATTTCAACAATAAATCTGTTACACTGTCTTTGCCCCAATGCAGAATGGGACAAAGACAACAGTCCAATTAAACAGCTTAGATGAGCTGAGGTTGTAGCTCAAATTAGCTGTACATGCAAACGTACTGACTGATTATAACAACCCCCATGATTCCATGCAACTTTGAAACGCCATCAAACTATGTTTAATGATTTGATTGAGAGACCCTTAGCGACATTAATGACATACTGTGCCTTTAACATCCAACAATTGGCAAAGCATCTCTTAAGGGAAGGGCAAAAAAAGAACTTCATTATCTTTGATATGAATCAGTTCCATTTACCCAGCCCTGCTAAATGACATCCGCTTTAGTGTCTCAGTACACACTGGTCTGTAAGCTGTGGACGGTGTGTGAAGGCTGGAATGACAAATCCTCCCTGTATGATTTTGTAGCACTGTTACATTGACTAGAGGCACACAGGGGAGCCTATACTGCTCCATAGTAGAGCGTGAGCCAGTAAAACAATGACAAGCCCTATCTATCCACCCCAGGGTGGCTCCTCCGAAGTCTGCCGTATTAAACTGAGCCTTGAGATAAAGCGGCTTCTTGCACAGTTCAGCCACGGGGGAAGATGCACCCACTCTCCTTATGTATTCCAGTCATGCTGCATATTGTTTGATATAATCAACATGGACCAGGGGGTACTGCGGAGCACTCAAACACATAGCCTCCCAAGGGTAATATAAGTCTGAGTAACACTGACGTGATTTATGCAAAATTCAACACATGGCTATGTGCAATATTGCATGTGAGAGAACACAATTTTCCGAAGGTTTTGGGAAGCACTGAGATATGTAAAACCAGTGTAAAAGTACTGCATGCACATGTGGGACTGTGAATGTGGATACATGTGTGCAGGATGTAGCTATATGGCTTCAGTCAGAGGGAGAATATTGCCTGTGGGTTATTCAGTTTTTTTTTCCTCGTGGCAAAAAGCATCAGAAGCCAGTGGAATGGCTATGCTTCACCTCAGATGCATTACTTTACCCACACAAGTTGCCTCAGATGCGGATGCAGCCTGGAAGTAGAGGCATATAGTTTTGCGGTGTACTTCTAACTGTATTTCAGCACTTTTGCCTGAGACTCAAGAAGCCTTGGGAGGAAAAAAAAAAAAAGAGTTCCACATGTCTGAACCAAGATAGGACTTTACATACCAATGGGACTGCCCGAGTGTTACAGGTTTCCAAAACACTGGACTTATTTTTTAGAAATAAATCCATCAAAACCTCTGCAGATGCCCCCACCCCTCCTCCACCACCACCACCACTACTACCCCTCTGAGTCTGGCATACATACATTGTCAGGAGGATGAGGTAGAGCCTAAGCTATTCCACTAGACTGGAAGGCTGTGTTGAGTATTTGACAGCATGGGACTGGAAGATTTGATAGGTAATGTAAATCATGGAATATGCCTCAGTGGAGAGGAGGGAAAGAGGGAGGGTTGAAGCAGAGCGATTCTATCAGGAACCAAATCCTCCAAATGCAGCTTTGAATAAGAATGAAATAGATAAAGCTTGGAGGAGCCATCATAGAAACTGTAATATTAGACAAACAGGAGATTTGCTATACTGTTTTCAGAAATATCACAAGACATTATCAGTGCCTACTGGCTAATCTAATGCTTTTGCCTGAATTTAGAGGACAACGCACTTGGTTTTTCCTCTTCTTCAACAAACAAAGCATCTGTGCAGCATGTGGGCAGAGTGTCAGGGCAGCAGAGGTGACTGTAGGTCTTAGCGCTGTCAAGAGTAGGTTAGAGAGCAGAGGTGATGTTTATGCTGGATGCTGGAAACTGATGCTCAACTTTTCTGTTGCTATATTTGCTTAGAGCTGCCTACTTGATAAAACACACGCCATTTCTCTCAGCAGAAAACATTTTTCTGCATGCATACAGTTTAGTTCTCCTCAAACTGGAAAATTATCATATCTGTACAGCAATCAGGGCTCAGACAGGAAAACTGGAGGCCTAGCTGACAGGTTTTTTTTTTTTTTTTTTTTTTTTTTTTTTTTGCAGTTGCGTATATGTTTGTCCCAGAATTTGGCTTGTTGTGTCAAAGCTCTACATAAGCCAAATAATTTTAAAGTTGTTTTCATGCTTGTCTCAATACCATGTACCCCTTCTTCACAGCTCATCTACCACATCAGTAGACCATGTGAGCTAATCTGAGAAAACTGTAAATCAAAGCACTGCCTTGATACAAACTGGATTTAATCACCACTTCTTCCAAAATTCATGACTACCTCTCTAAGTCGACGTTCCCCACCAGCAAAATTTTGTACAACTACAGCAGATTTAGGAGACGTTTACATCCTCTTTTTATTAGTCCATTTTGACCTAATAAAACATATACGACTGGATTTGGAAATACCCTGCCAACAAACTCCCCACATGGTTTAAACTTGAACTAAGCAAATGGGTAACCAAGCATTTATTATTTCACAGGATAATTACTGCAGTGATTAACCCTATAATGCCAAACGTATCATATTTGATACATGACTTTTGAAGCCCTCTACATGATCAGTGTGATTTTTTTTTTCTTGAAAAACCTGATGTATACAATTAGATACATGCAATACACAGATAATCCACCGGGGGGAGGAATTCGTTCACCAGAGGCCTTTCCAGTGACACTACAAGACTGTCAGTAATGAGGAAGGAGGCAGAAGTTTGCCAATTTTGAAAAGGAATTAACAATTTGTCAGTGTTATATTATGTTTCTGTTTGTTGAAAAATATTAATATTTGAGCATTGAGACCTGATGTATCAAATATGATACAAACTGAAACTCATACATAGAAATTGATATTTGAAAAATTTGTTTTTTGGCTGTTCAGAAGAACCGACAAAGGCTCCAGTTTCCAAGAACTGGAATTTTCTGTCAATGATTTAATGGTTCAGGCTTTACAGGGTTAAAATATTTGAGCTACAATACATTCTAACCGATTCAGTGAGTAGCTTCTCATGTGTTAATCCTTTATAGGGCACTCATAGAAATAATCTATAATTCAAAATTTCAACCTTAGTGGGTTATTGGAGGACCTAACAAGACTTTATTACTTTTATGAAACTTTTTTTTTTTTTAATTATTGTGTAGAAAAATCAAGGCCAGTGAAGTTACCATATTTGGTTCCCTACTTAAGTGGCAAAAAATAAGAAAATCCAAGAAGTAAATACCAGAAATAAAAGAAAAATACATGAAAGGTGAAAGGATCATGTATTTTAGAAAATCCCTTTAAGAACATTAGGACATAAGTGCTGATCCAGACCCCTGTCCACATCCACATTAGCCCTTTGAACATCATTCTTTACATTAGTACCATTACTTCATGGTACCTAACAAAGCAGGTACACTCACTGTTCATGCAGAGGTGGACCTTACAGACCCTGTAGACCACATTGGACCTGAGACTGTTGACTCACTGTCCTCACTGGAACTGTTGCTGTCACTGTCTTGTAATGTATGCACAAATTACTAAAAATAGTCACTTATCGGATAAAGGGTTAAACAATTATCATTTTGATAGAGAGCATAAAGATTGGACTTTGTTCCAATGGTAAAAAGGTCACGTAGTGTGATGAGTCCAGACTGACCTTGTTCCAAAATGATGGAAGCCTCAGGCAGAAGAGAAGTGGATGAAGTGATTACCCATCATGCCTACTGCCTACAGTATATGCCCAAGGGGTCAGGGTTGTGATCTGGGGTTGTTTCAGTCGGTCAGGTCTAGGTTCAGCAATGTTATGTGTCAGCTGAACCTGAATAAACTGAATGACCAAGTCTGATCATCAGTGAATCAGTTTTTTCTTCTCTGATCACACAGACATATTCTAAAATGACAACAGCAGGATTCATCAGCCTCAAATTATGAAATACTGGTTCAGGTTTTATGAGACTTAATTTTCACACATGGATTGGCTGCCACAGAGTCCAGACCTGAACCCCATTGAGAGTCTTATGGAGGGGCTGGAGAAGACTTTATAGAGTGACATTTCTTTCCATTGTCAATACAAGATCTTGGTGAAAACAATTAAGGCAACTCTGAATGGAAATAAATATTGTGACTTTTATTTTGACAGTAAATAAGTATTGTGTGGCATTAACAATACCATGGTAAATGCATCCTGTCATCAAAGCCAGAGGAGGTCAGACAGAATTTTGGGTGTGTGACCTTTTTGTTGTTTTTTTTTTTTCAGCCCATTAATGCTGGATATTAAAGGTTAAATGTGACATTTACTGACATCTAGTGGTGAATTCAAACAGACTAATCCATACTCCAGGGGTGTCCAATTCTGGTCCTTGAGAGCTACTATCCAGAATGTTTTAGATGTTTCCCTCTTCCAACACATCTGATTCAAATGATAAGCCTATCATGAAGCTCTGCAGAAGCCTGATAACAACCGTCAGGTGTGCTGGAAGAGGAAACATCTAAAACATGCAGGATAGTAGCTCTCGAGGACCAGGACTGGACACTCTTGCCATATTCCATACACCTGTCCTGGCCAGCCATCCGTCTTTCTCAATGAGAAATCCCTCTGGAATCACGGGGCTTGAATCCAAATATGAGGGCAGGACTAACAGGTGTCAAGTAAACCGATCACAGATAAGACGGACATGACACTTTTGTCAGAGAAACTTGAGAATACAGGGTGTAATCTATAATTCAATCCTTATTTCTGAATCAAGTAAACAACCGACAACACTTGTAAAAAGATGTGTGGACTTGGAACTGACTTTGACTCGCGACAAAAAGAAGTCGGTGTGTATGACACATTGCGAAACACCAACCCCCCCAGACTTGTAAATGGTTCGGTATAGGATAGATTAGCATATTTCACAGCAACTGGCCCAATTCCAGACTGTTTTCTCAGTATTGAATACACTGAGAAAACTGGATGGCTGGACAGGCTACCATACGCCCACCCTGTACTCATTTACAGAGGCCCCCCAAAAAACACCCTCATTACAGACCCCTATTAGAGTTAGTGTATTTACAAAATACAGTTAAACTGGTCACTGAAGAAACTAAAACTCTGTTTTTTTCCTGATTGTTTTTGCCAATGGTTGCTTTGTTCTTTCCATTTGAGTTTAATTAAATGGATATTGACCCTTGTCCACAACCAAACATAGAAACTGAAAAAGAAATAAGACTATTTTTTCCCATTTTTTAGCACAAAGTTGATTTAGATTTGTTTGCAGCCTTGTTACAATGACACCTAAGACTTGACTGTTTTAAGAGCAGTAGATAGATGCATGAATGGAAGCAAAACACCAATGCAGTTGTTTATGTTTCCACTATTGCTATGGTGGCTATGGGTCAGTTGGTAGAGCGGGTCATCTAATGACAAAAGGGTTGGCGGTTTGAATCCTGGCTCTGACTGTCCACATGTCGAAGTATCCTTGGGCAAGACACTGAACCCTAAATTGCTCCCAGTAGAGTCTGGCAGTGCTTTGCATGGTGGCAGCCGCCTGCTGGTGTATGAGTGTGTGTGTGTGAATGGGTGAATGTGAGGCCTTGTAAATTACTTTGGGCCCCATGAAGGTGTATAAAGTGTGCTATATAAGTTAAGTCCATTTACCATTCATTATTGTGGTGTACTTAAGTGTTGGACTTGGAAATGAGAGAAAGTGAACCCAGCTGACTACAATAGTGGTTATTATAACTCACAAGACAAGTAAACAAATATTAGTTTAGCTGTTTGCTGTTAAATTTGTGGATAATTGTACGGGTGGATGCAATAACACAAACTGGAGATATTATGAATATTGAACATGACCTCAAATTTAAAAGTCTGATGCCAAATGTGTCAGACAGGATGGATCAGCGCTGGTGCTACAGTAGATTAGTTAGGCTCATGTGTTGTGATTTCACTAAATGAAAAGTGTCTGCATACTTTTTGTTATACCGCACCACAGAGTATTTAGCCTAGAGCTGTCAAGATCCATACAGCAGCACTTCATACTTACTGTATTTGTTTGGCATTACAATGCGTATCTTACTGTAAGAGCTGTCAGGCGTTTTTCTTTCATTTGTAGCGCAAGAGGAAACTGCAAAACTATGGAAAAACATTATGTATGTAGTTTGTCACACTTCAGCTTTGTTTGCAGTGCATTTTAGAGTTCTGGGTGTTTGAGGTGCTTTTTATGACAAAATGATCCACATATGCACAATATGAATGAGTTTTTGAAAGC
Organism: Sphaeramia orbicularis; assembly: GCF_902148855.1. Lineage (NCBI taxonomy): Eukaryota > Metazoa > Chordata > Actinopteri > Kurtiformes > Apogonidae > Sphaeramia > Sphaeramia orbicularis. The sequence goes on from NC_043972.1 coordinate 45,253,896, forward strand.
GACAACAACACACAGCGATGTTCTGTATCCAAAACATCACATATACCTTTTTAATGGCCTCACAGGCTGTTGTGAAAAATACAATACAGATACAGTGCATCTCACATTTCACTGAACACAAAAATGGGGGAAAAGTAAATAAAGCTTATGTCTGTTTTAAAACATACACAAAAGTTCTAGTTTGGTAAACAACATAATATGTCAAAGTCACAAGAAACACAAATAATTGCTGTAAAATGACAGTGCAAGATGCTGTTTCGAATTACAATGAGGCTAAATACCTCTGCAAATGTGTGTGTGCTGCCAGTTTCAGATATTTACAGGTTGAATAGAAGTGATTTGTCCAACAATTGCAATGGATTTCATTCTTTAACTAGACATCTAATATAAGAAACAGTGTGAAACATATTGTGTCAGATGATTTCAACTAAAGTACAAAGCCTTAAATGTGTTTGTGCTTTCGGTGCTGTTGTTCACAGTTTTTCTTATTCTTACACACTAAAAGCAAGTAATACAAAAGCGTAACTCTTGTAATCATGTCTTAAACAAAGGCACCAAAAATTACAAACATATTGCGTGCTTTCCTTTGTTTGCGCTTCTAGACCACACTACAAAGACAATAACATGTAGACTATTTGAAAAGTAAAAACAAATCTGAAATTGGCAACAATTAGCAGTGAAAAGAGGCACGAGAGAGGTGTTGTCAGAGTTGGACAAGGAACAGAAAGACAGATTGTCCCTGTCATCCTGTTGTGGATGAATTGATGCAACTGGACCAAAACAGAAGATAGAAAACAGAAGTGTTCACCTCTAGGCTGACATACACAGCTGCAACACAAAAACTGAATTACTGGATTAAATTACAGCCACAAAAGCAGTCCAACCTCAGCACAACAACAACAATATTACCAATCTGTACAAAGCCTAGAAATGACCCATATCTCTTGTACAGGGTGTCCCATAAGTCTCCATACATGGAAAAATAAACATTTCTTGACATAAACCATTTTTATTTATATAATATGCTCTATATGACTGCCATTTTGTCGGGAACACATTTCAATGCGTGTCCTCCACTGCTGAAGAACTATAAAGAAGAAATATAAAGAAATACATGTTAGAACCATATATGTATGGAATGTATTATGTCTCCTATGTATGGAGACTTATGGGACACCCTGTAGTTTCATGCATTCAGAAAAAGAGTGACACTGGTCAGATCTGTCTAAACAGGGAAAATCTAAAGATGGAGGTGGTTATGGATCGAAATTGATGAATAAACTTCATGTACGCAGGATACGTACATTCATGTTCTGTTGTTTTTGTGCTCACATCAAATCAGCGTTATCACCATGAAACTTTCATCTTCTATCCATCTCCACAACCATCTTTGTAATATTTTGTAAAGAAGAATAAAGGTCCAAGGTAGAGCTGGAAATGGTTTTAGGTTCTATAAGAGAAAGTATCAGATATATAAAACCCGGGGGATACCCCAGATTTTATATACTATTTAACCTATAAAAACCCAAACATCTACTGATCTAAACTGTTTAACACCTGTTGATCCTCTAATCCTATCAATCCAGGTAAATAACTGGTGTAAAATACAGTTTGTCATCTTTTCATGGTCATCAGATACGACCCATTTGGACATTAAGAGGCTCCATAGTGAAAGTGGAAACACTGTCATCTTCTACAACATTGATTCACCAGTAAAACCCATGGTCTGAATGAACATAAATCTAAGTCCAGTGCCAGTTGGTGTGGGTCTTTCTGTGTGGAGTTGGTATGTTCTCTCCATGTCTGTGAGGGTTCTCTCCAGGTACTCTGGTGTCCTCTGAACATCCATAGACATGGACTTAGTAGGTTAACTGGTCAATCTAAATTACCCACAGGTGTCAATGTGAGAGTGGTTGTTTGTTGAAAGTTGGTTGACAGTGGATATAGATGCCTCTTTTTGCATTCAGTTATTGATATCTTTCCTTAAAAAGTCACTTTTCTCAGTTTTCATTGTATTTTAATGTAATAACCCTCAACTTTAACCCATAAAGACCCACTGTTACTTTTGTGGCAGTTCTCAAATTAAAATTTTCTCTATAATAAACCTTTATTAAGTGATTTATCACCATATATTATAATATTTTGCTTAATATTTAGCATTTTTAAGTGAAAAGGAGGTATTTTCTTTTATTTAATGTACTGTGATCATGTAGATGTTCATAAAGGCTCAGATTTAAGTTGAGGGGTATTATATCAAAAACAGAGCAAACTGAAGAAAAAGGGACTTTTATAGTAAAATACATCTGTAACTGAACATAAACCAAGTGTCTCTAACCACTGTCATCGATCAAACTTCACGGTTTTTACTGGTGAATCAATATTGTAGAAGATGACAGTGTTTTCATGTTCACTATGGAGCCTCTGAACGTCCAAATGGGTCATATCTGATGACCATGAAAAAATGATACACTGCGTTTTACACCAATTATTTACATGTATTGATAGGATTAGTGGATCAACAGGTATTAAACAGTTTAGATCAGGAGTTGATTTTGGTCACTGGTGGATGTTTGGGTCTTTATGGTCTAATCTGACCTTCCATGAACACCTACATGATCAAGAAATTAAATACAGGAAAACACATGATTTTCTCTGAAGAAATGCAAAATACAGACGATAATATTATTTTAAAAATGGTAATAAATAATTTAAGAAATGTTAAGTCTAGAGAGAAGTTCCTTTGGGAACTGACACAAAAGTAGCACTGGGTCTTTACAGGTTAAAACTCAATCATCCTTATTGGTCAATCCATCATAGAAATCAGCACAGATTCATACACAGAAATCCCCTTGCGACAGTGTTCATGTATGATCCATTAAAAGGTCATCCTTCAGCATGACATCAATCACCATTTAAATATCACACCCTTTATTATCCTGCTCTTACCCTCTGAGTTTACAACATGGAGGTGCATGGAACAGCTGAAAAGAGGATGACCTTCTCTGACCTCTAAATGGAAAATGGAACATCCATTTGAACTAATTAACCTGAAGAGCAACATCAAATGAAGTCAATAAACCCCAGCATGGAATTACATGACTGCTGCTTTTGCTGCTGTCACTTGCCATCAACAGACAAACTCCAGCTGAGTTTCAATATTTATTTATATGTCTCTGAAAATGCAGCCCATTCTGCATGTCATTGTAGGTTTAATATAAGTGCTTACAACACAGTTATATACATATAGGAGGAAAATCATCAAACCAGCCATATTCCAGGTTTAAACCAATCCAGACTGAGGACCACATAACCCCAGGTACCTGATTTACTTCAGCACTGGATATGATGCACATATGTACCATTGACTTTTTTTTTTTTTTTTTTTTACACTTTTTCCCCTGTATTTCACCTATAGTTTACACCTTATTTATCATTTAATCCATAAGGACAGTGTGACTTTTGTGCAGAGATGGGATGTAACAAAGTATAAGTACTTCGTTATTGTACTTAAGTAGATTTTTTAGGTATCTGTACTTTACCAGAATATTTATTTTTCTGGCAACTTTTTACTTTTACTCCCTACATTTTTGAATAAATATCTGTACTTTATACTCCTTACGTTCTCAAAATAGGCTTGTTACTTTTTCAAACCAAACAGATGTGACAGTACATAAAATACATCACTTTTTCCAAACTTTTCCACCCGTACCTGCAAAGCTGAGTACCGCAACCAAACCCGTGATTGAACACATTATCTATACAGTAACTCTCTCTTTAGGCTTTATTCTTGGCTAAAACACACACCATCAACAAATCTCTAATACGTGCTGCTCAATGACGTCTGTGGGCATTTTGTTTAATTTTACCCATGCCCATACCGGTGGAAATTCTTAGAATTTTTTTTTTTACCCGTCCCTGCATGTTTTTGTGGGTTACGTGTCAGGTACCCGACCCGGTGCAGGACTTTGGTCAGTACCATTCACTTTCGAAACAGAAAATAGAAACTTTGAGGATTTTGTCTGGTTAAATAAGTATTGTTTCATTCATGGCAAAAAATGCAGTTTTACTTTTTACTTTTGTACTTTATTCAGTAATTAATCAGTAATTCTAATTTTACGAGTATTTTTTCACACAAGTAGCTGTACTTCTACTTAAGTACAGATTGTGAATACTTTCACCCCCAAATTCATTTTTGTCTTCATTTAACCTTTCCTATGTGATTTATCACCATTTATTTTCATATTATCCTCTGAATTTTGCATTTTTTCCATTGGAAATCATCTGTTTTCCTATATTTAATTGACTGATCATGAATATGTTCATAAGAGCTCTGAGTAAAGTCAAAGGTTATTGTATCAAAACTGAAAAAAAATGAAGAAAAGGTGACTTTTTCAGTAAAATATAGCATTAACTGAACATAAACCCAGTGTGTCCATCCACTGTCATTGATCCAACTCCATGGGTTTTACTGGTAAATCAATGTTGTAGAAGATGACTGTGTTTCCACGGTAACTACGGAGCCTCTGAACATCCAAATGGGTCATATCTGATGACCATGAAAAGATGACAAACTGTATTTTACATCAATTATTTACATGTATTAATAGTATTAGTCTATCAACAGTTTAAATCAGTAGCTTTTGGCTGACAGTGGATGTTTGGGTCTTTATGGGTTCATGACGTCTCAAAGGAGAGATGTGGTATAGTGGTGCAGCACTGTCACCTCACAGCAAGAAGGGATCAGTTCCTGAAAACACGGTGGTCCGCAGCAGATTCTCTAGCTCTCGGTGGTAGCGTATACATTTGCAGTACTACTACCAATACAACAGCAAGAAAGTACAGCTCAGCAGAATTAATGGAGCTAAAGAACGGTCTACATGCTCAAAGCAATGCTCGTAGGTTGCAGATTTTAAAAACAATGCTCTGTCTTTGAGCTCGACAGTCACTTACTTTCCGCTTGGACAGAGACCACCTGCTGTCAGGTAAAACCAGAGGTGAAGGACTCCGTATCTACATCCACAAAGGTTGGTGCACAAACTGTTTTGTGGTGGACAGACACTGCTCTGATGCTGTGGAACATTTAATAGTGCAACTCCATCCTCACTATCTACCACAGGAGTTCACAGCAGTGTTTATAGGGGCTGTTTTACTACCATTAACAACATTCTGAAAGGGCTGCATGACAGCAAAATAAACACCCAGAAGTGTTGTAGGAGGTGGTAGGGGACTTTAACCATGTGAATCTGCAGAACACTCTGCCCATGTTTCACTGACATGTTAACATCACCACTCAGGGTGGAAACCCTCTGGATAAAGTGTTTACCAACAGCACCCAACCCCCACTCCGGTACCTCGGACCACACCTCCCTCCTGCTGATCCCTGCATACTGCCCAGTATCTAGGAGCCAGAACACTGTAAGCAAGACCATGTCTGTGTGTTCTGATGGTGCTATGTCCACGCTCCAGGACTGCTCTGAGAACAAGGACTGGCAGATATTCAGGGATGCTGTAATGTCTGGGAGAACTGTAGACTTGGAAGAGTACACATCATATGTCCTGGACTACATAAGGAAGTGGCTGGAGGATGGTTTTGACCACCTCTGAAACCATTACCATCTGATCCAATCAGAAACCGTGGCTAAATGCCTAAGTGCGTTCCCTGTTGAGAACCTGTGATGTGGTATTCAGAGATGGTGACACAGCTGCACTCAGAGCAGCTAGAAGGAACATGTTGATGGGCATAAAGAGAGCAAATTTCACATATGCTCTCAAGATCCAGGGCCATCTCATCTTAAATGACCCACAGAGCATGTGCAAGGGCATCAGGTGCATCAGGCTTTATAAGAAGAGTGATGTACAGTAGTGAAGGGAATCCCACTGTTGTTAAAGAGAGCAGGTTCTTATGGCTCTGCTCACTAAAAAGAGCCGGGTCTTTTGGCTCCTCAGTTTGGGTTTTTTTTGTTCCTTAAATTAATTTATCACCAAAAATAATGTAAAATTATGTGTAACATGGATTACTAATGTACAAAACATGCATTATATCAAATGTCTATTATGGCTTATGGGACAGAAAGTCAAAAAAATACATTTTAAAGGACAAAATACATTTTAAAGGACAAAACAAATACCTTCCATACTCTTCTATGTTGAGGCATGCTCACTCCCCACCTCTCTGTAGCATCTCTCACTTTCTCTAACCTCCCTCCTCCTGTCTTTCTCTGCATGCTCAGTGTGGATCTTATGGACTTACTTGACAGTATGGATTTATTTCCTACAAATAACTCAACTTCACATGTCAAGAAGTCATACACCAATGTATGTGTATGGTAGCCTACATCTATATTGTATTACCATTAACACTTTTAAAAACAGAGGAGAACGGGCTATAATAAATCATGCTGCAGCACATGGGTCTGTGTTAGTACATCTGAGAACAATGAAACATGTGACTTTATTAAGCTGACCACTTCCTCCCCCTGGAGTGGAGTCAGATGTGATAAACACTCACTAAGTTTGAACAACATTTGAGGATTTTTTTAACTGTCCCTGGATCACAGCAGTGGACGGACCAATTTCATCATTATGTCAGGACCAACTGGGATGGCCTACATCTCAGTGGGATCAGCGCTAGCTACCTGTGCCTTATGAACAGGTTCAGCACTGGACAGCGCCAATACAGCTCTGTCCAGCTCACAGGCAGAAGACGGTGGGATCGATTCTCTGTCCAAATAAGGCTTCAACTCCACCAGTTTCTTGACCTGCAGGCCACGGAGTGTCAACAACAACAGATCCTCCACCATCATCCTGAACACTGGCTATCCCCAGGGCTGTGTGCTCAGCCCACTGTTGTATACACTAATGACTCAGAACTGCAGAGCTCACCACAAGAACAACCTTGTGATGAAGGTACAGGTCTGGGACCACCCGGCCTCTTCTCCACATCAATGTAGCAGCTGTGGACACGTTCCCCTCTGTCAGATACTTTGGAGTACACCTGACCAACACCAACACCACGGCTGTAGTAAAGAAGGCCCACCAGCGCCTCCATTTCCTGAGAAGGCTAAAGAGGGCAGGACTGGATGCTGACCTCCTCATAATCTTCAACAGCTGTGTGGTGGACAGTGCCATGGCCATCAGGTGCAGCTTACCACCCATCAGGGACATGTATACCACCAGATGCATGGAGAGAGCCGCCTGCATCCTCCATGACCCCAACCCACCCTGCACACAAACTGTTCACACTCTGCCCTTTGGCAGGAGGCTGCGCTGCATCTGGGCAAAAACATCCAGATTGAAAAATAGCTTCTACCCAGATGCAGGCCTTGATGCTGCTACATTACAGTCTTATATGACTTTATTTCCAACCGGTGAACTGTTGCTGCTGCTCATGTTACTGCTGTACATGCACTATAGAGGGTATGTATATACGTCACTTCCCCCCCGGGCTGTGCCCCTCTAAGTCAGACTGAGTGGCAAAAACCAACCTGCTCAACATGACGGAGTATAGCAGTAAACACAGCAAGACTGGGAAAATTAAGTACAATCGGACTGGACATGGATCTGTACGAGCTACCAAAGAACAAGTGGTCCACAAACATTGACGTGTGGCCCGAAATCGCATATCCTGACATCCAGGGTGTAGGGGATCATCACTATTTTTACCTGAAACAAATATACATGGTTTCATCATTACTGACAACCAGGGGCTAAAACTAGGCAGAGAACCAGCTGATCCAAAGTCCATTTACAGCAGACCATGTACTGACCCCAGTGAATATGGGCATGATCTACTGGTACTGAGGAGATTTACATCTAGTTCATATCAAGTACTTTATACAACACAGATACTACTGCTTTGTACAAGCAGGGTACGACCTTATTCTTATAAATTATGATATTTTTCCCACCTGTTTTTAAATTACGACATTATGCTCGTAATATTATGGCTTTATGGTATGATGACTTTAATCTCATAAACGAATGACATTTTTGTTAAATGGTGAGGTTTTTTTTTTATGACTATGACTTAATTCTCATAACATTGTGATTCTTTTTGTATTCAAGTTTATTATCATAAAAGTAAGGGTTTTATATTGATATTTTATGACTTCATACTCGTAGTGACAAGTGTTTTTATTTTCTTATGTGACCCTAATACGCTGTCGTAGCTTTATTCTCCAGTTCCCCCGTATTTGAAAAACTGGGTTAGCCTCAGTTTAAGTTAGTTTACAAATCATGTAGGAGCATAAGGTTCATAATCACAAAATGAAGACAAAAACCATGAAAGATCTGATCATGAAACCAAGAGCTTTACTATGAAGTAACGTTAGCCAAAACAATACGTAATTTAAGGTATGATTTTACCCAAAAATACAGCATAAATTAATGTTACCTGACACAAAATGGGAACCACAAATCCAGGTTTGGTTTCCGGGATCCATCTACTTCTCTTTTGTCTTTCGGGGCCTGTAAAATGATATCTCTGACTGCTTTTCAAACCTGTTCATACAATCAATCACACAACAGCTCTTCCCCATTTTTTATTAAATATTGTTCTTAAGTTTAGACGGTACTGAAGCCAATGCTGCCGCTCATCTCCCTCTTTCTGCCACTCAGTGGGCGTTACCGCGGTGACTTCCACTAGCGGTGACGTCACATGCATACCCTCTATTGCACCAACAACTTCAGCTGTTGTTGCTGTATACATTGTGTAATACTGTACATACTCAAAGATTTATATTTATACTGTTTTGGTGGATTTATGGTAGTTTTATTCTGTCCCACTGTATTTTGCTCTTTTTTTTCATTTGTTTTTTTGTTTTTTATTCATGCTGCATAAAGCATTTTGTTCTATCATGTCATGTGATTTGAATGAACATAAAGCTGAGTCTGAGGGTGTTTTCACACTGGGTATCTGGATCTGTGCCATACCTGGATACACTCACACCTTTCCCGCAGATGTTGTGTTCACAAGCACGTACTGCAGCCCGTGCCCGAGTATGAGTGGGTGTTACAGGGCTGAAATAGTAGGTGACAGTGTGGAAGGACTCAGGTACAGTACTCACACACCAAACGTTTGCTTTCACACTGATGAAATTAAGTGGACTTTAGGGTCCAACGTTTATTAGTTTTGATCCCCCATTAGCTTCTGCACACCACAGCAGCTACTCTTCCTGGGGTCACTGACAACATAATAACAAAGCACCACAATTTCCCACAACTCACTCAACAAACAAGATGTACACACACGCAACGCAACGCAACACAACACAAAAACCAAAATTCGACAGCAAGCACACAATGCAAAACAATTACAACAGTAATAGTACCAACAACAACAACAAAAAAGAATAAGTAAAATAAAATCCAAAAAACAAAACAAAAAAAAACGCCACAAAAAACAGCTCCACAACAAACAAAGAAGAACAGACCATCTAGATGACTTCACTATAGGATGTGCAATAGCTCAAACAGTTATTCTCGGGTAAATATGCAAATTCTTAACCTTTTAGAAAAACTAACTCAGACACAGACTCCGGTACGCAGTGTGAAAACACCCTGAGTCTGAGTCCAGTGCCAGTTGGCGTGGGTCTTTCTGTGTGGAGTTTGGATGTTCTCTCCATGTCAGCGAGGGTTCTCTCCATGTACTCTGACTTCCTCCAAGCATCCAAAGACATGGACTTAGTGGCTTAACTGGTCAATCTGAATCCCCCATAGGTGTGAATGTGAGAGTGGTTGTTTGTTGAGAGTTGGTTCTCTGTGTATGTCAGCCCTGTGATGACCTGACAACATGTCCAGGCTTTACAAAACCTTCACCTGTTTGTAGGAAAATTAACTGAATGGACGACGTCTCAGATAAAGTCAGACACCAGTGTTCAGCCTTCAACTACACAAACTGGTTTAGATTTGATCCCTCAGAGCCAAGAAACCCCCGAGCTGCCCCGTGTTGGTTCACTAAGATCCTGGACTCGGGTTCTACAAGACAAGACACGTAAACAAGACAAGATGTATATGAGTAGAAGTCAATAGCAGAGATACATTTTAAACCACAAATTAATACCACTTTTAAAAAGAAGGAAAGTATGAAATACTCATCATCATATAAATAAAATGTTTAACTTAATGTTGTGCATTGTCTGTTTTACCTCTGAATACTGGGCAAATATTTAACCCTTTCATGCATGAATTATAAGAGCCGTAATCAAGATTTTTATTCGTGAGTGTTTTTATTCCCCGAGGCGTTAAAAAAAAACAATGCGATTGAAATTGTTTTTATGAACCCATTTTTCATGGAGTTGCAAAAATGTCCACTCAGCTGAACACCATGCATTACATTTCTGAAGTAAAGAAATGTATTTACTGATAAACTGTGTGAAAACTATGAAATGAAAACATTTTTAATGTAGCTAATCTGATGTTTTCTCACATTTTAACATACACTAATACTAGTCATTACTCACTTCATGGAGATAACATGCAAAAAAACAACAACACAAAAACCTGTTAATTACAGTTTAATAACAATAAAAAGCAATTGATTTACTCTCAAACATGTTAGTGCAGATCAGGTTTATCAAGAACAGTAAAGTTACAGTAACGGTATGAATGTCAGTGTATGGGAAGGTGCATGCACTGCAAAAATCTAAATCTTACCAAGTGTATTTTTCTCATTTCTAGTCAAAATATCTCATCACACTCAAAATACGACATAATCACCTATAGAGTAACATTTTTTTTTTGCTTAATTCAAGCAAAAAAATCTGCCAATGGAACAAGTGAAAATTATCTTGGTAAGATTAGTTGAAATCAGATTTGCAGATCTATTGTCTAAAAATAAGTTCTTATATCTCACTGAAAAGTTCCTCTTCAGGTGATTATGTCTTATTTTAAGTGTGATGAGATATTTGGATTAGAAATGAGAAAAATACACTTGGTCAGAGTTAGATTTTTGCAGTGTGAGCGTCCACTGTGTTGGCTGATATGGAACTAAAACAACAAAATCCATGAATATACAAGAGAACAGCTGTCCATGTCATATCAGTACTGGACTCTTGTATGTTTTGTCTGTCTTGTGTGTCATTTCCTGTTTTATTTTGTTAATCCTCCTCTTGTGTCATGTCTGGTGTCTTTGCTTCCTCTCCCTGATTGTTTCACCTGTGTTGATTACCTGTCTCCACCCTGATTTGTTCCACCTGTGTCTCATTGTCTTCCCTCCCTTCTGTGTATTTAAGCCCTGTGTTTTCCCCTGTCCTGTGCCAGTTCGTATTCCTTCCTCGTGTTGTGTATACTTACCAGCGAGTCTCTGAACCTGTTCATCTGCCTGTCTGTTTGTTCCTGACCTGGTTTGTTCCTCGACTTCTGAGCCTGCCTGATCCCTTCCTGTACCTCTGCCTGATTCTGCCTCACTGGTTTTCGACTTTTGCCTGGACTCACGGTTAGTGCTTTGCTTTACCCCATGTACCGTTGCCTGTTTTCTGGATCCTCTGTGTATGGCCTGGTCTGTCCCCTGACTCTCCTCTGTTTCCTCCTAGTCGGGTTACCCTCGTGTGCTCCCGACCCGGGCAGAGATTTTCCCTTGCTGGTCTCGGACGCCGAGACGAATTCACACAGTCTGACCTGCGAAGACTCCTTAACGAAACCTTTTTGTGAACTGTTAATTTTGTCCGTGTTTAATAAACACTCTTTAACTTTATTCCTGTCTGTTGGCTGTGCATTTGGGTCCAAGTCTTGTGTCACTGGTTCTAACAGTCCACTGTAGTGACCACAATGCATGAAAGGGTTAAAGTCTTTAAACTTATATGGTAATGAATGAGATGATATTGTGTTTGTATGCTGCAACTGTACAGAATATAGATCTATGCACAGAGGTTTTTCTGGCACAAATTCAGTAATATCTTATTTTTACTGCTCAGTTCATCCCCATAGACTAAAATTGTCAGAAATTTGGGCATTTCCAAATAAAAGAGAAACTAATCTTTATACCCAAATCATTGGAAGTCCTGTTAATTGAGTCAGTGTAGGCCTTAGGAATTTATCACTGGCAACATAATTTTAGGTGATGAATATGTGACTGCATGCCAATGACGATACACCAGACAAGTTTATTTTGCTGTAGCACGTCCACTTTGACTCCAAATTTGCGTAGACAATCTGAGACCAACTGGACTGATAAATGATGTTTTCTGTTGTACATTTATTTGATAAATGAAGGCCAATGTGATGTTGTTTTGGGTTATATGAATGCAGTAGTCAGAGTAAGGGTTGTGGATTGTCTGATGACAATATTTCTAAGTGCTTTTCAGAAATGTCGGCTACTTTGGACTTTATTGACATGGCATTACTTAGTCCTACACTACCTGTGGGTCATGTCGTGTTACGAACATGTCAGTGTCTATATGGTCAGAAGCTTCAGCTAATGGAGGGGAGGTCAGAGAGTGGACCTTTATTTGGCCCTTTTGTAGGGATTAGAGATCATGCTTAAAGTTTTCTTGCCATTTTGGACAGTACAAACAGACAAATTGCATATAGAAGATGCATTTGTTTATATTCATGAGCAAATTAAATAGTCAAAACAAGACCTCATTGGCTTCAGTAAATTCTTGCCCTTCATACAAATTGGTGCTCCATCTGTCCTCTGATAATGACATCTGAATATAATATACATCTGATAATGTTTTCTCCATTATTATGTCAAATGATCATACCTCATCTTGTGTATGTGCGTGTGTTAAAAGAAATTGATTAGTTTCGATAATCTTTTTTTTTTTTTTTGCAATGAATTCCTCCCTTTGATGAAGTCAGTTTGATGTACAAATGATGGAATTACTGATTCAAGTCTTATTGATGAAACTTTACTTAAGATTTTGAGGTCGGTGTTTATTCAAGATTTTGGTCAGTAATTGGAACAAAGCATGTGGTCTTTTGTTGGGTTTTGGAAGGAGGGTGATGAGTGTGATGAAGGATTTGTTTTGTACTGGAGATTTCCAAACTGAGTTGGAGAAAGAGTGGTGAAAGAAATGGACAGAATTGTTTGTAAGCCATATAAACCTTGAGGTTTGTTGTTGAGCATGGGTGACAAAGCTTTGTTTATTTCACTGAAGGTGGTGGGTTTGTTTTGGATTTCTGCCTGTGCTGTGGCAAGTTTAGAAAAGGAGACATTCCTCAGAAAACCTGTAGTTCTGTAGTTGATATTTCATGTTCAGGTATGTACAATTTTGAGCAATAATGTTTGAAGGTTTTATTGATTATTGTAATCATCCTGTGAAATGTGTCCATGGATGTCTTCGATTGACACTATTTTAGATTTTTCAGTGTGTTTTAATTGGTTTGCTAAGAATTTATCTGTTTTATCACTTAATTCTGATTGTTCTTGTTGGATTCTGAATAGGTTATGTTTGATTTTTTTGTGAGGGTGTTATTGAGTTAATGGTTGATTTAAAGTAGTTCTTTGATAATTTTTTCATCAGGCCCTTAGAGGTCAGAATATTCAGTCTCTTCATCTAATATTAAATAATTTTTTTTCCTCAAACAGCTTTTGCTGTGACGCTTATAGACATTTCAGGGTTGCAATTAATTTCCAGATCGAATGCCCATTCTATTTTGAAAAATTTCAATAAGTGTTTTTATAGTGATATGTTGAAACACCACCTGGATTTGTTGTGGTCTGGGTTTAAAATCACCTCCGCTGATGATGTTTTGCATGTAAATGCGACTATCATAACTTGCCACTCCTCTGCAATATCTGGTTGCTGAACTCACTGGCACAAAATCCCAGAAGCCTTTAGGAATAAGTCTGTCAGCTGCATAGAGTTAGGAATTTGAGGAACTTTGAGGACCTAGAGAGTAGGTTAGTGGTCATCCCAGTCGTGCATTTCCTCTACATTCTAGAGGCTGACACTGGCTATAGTGTACTGAATGTCATATTCTGTCAAGAACATGACTGACCGTCCATTCTGTAGGGTATGCTAGTTGTGGCCTTATGCAGAGAACAACTTCAATAAACACAACTCTATGAAAATGACATTTTTATGCCCATGACGGAGAAGTTTAGGGATGATGTGCACATACATGTACAAAAAGTCCCTCAACATTGCTACATCAGATTCTCATTTCAGATCCAGAACCTCTGCAGCAGGCTATCAGAGCTGAATGGGTTATCCAGGTTTACCAGACCACCATCTCAGCTTTTCCTTCTCGTAATCATTCTGATCTGCATTTTACAGGTAGTTGACCCTACCATCAAGTAGGTCCTGAAGTCTGAGATCAATAGGAGGGGATCTGATGCAGCTGAACAACACCAGGTATCCAAAGCAGGTCTTGTGTTGGTCAGGGACTGAGGTATGATGGTGGAACATGATGGAGGTGCTGTACTGCAGAGTCTGCCACCCCAAAGGAGATGAGGTCCTCCAGCTGGTCCTGCCAGCATCAGTCAAGAGTCAAGTCCTACATCAGGGGTCATAGGAGTGACTTACTGACTTGGTGAATAGGGTGACTGGAGCTTCTTTTAAAGGTGCGGGAGACTTTTGTGACCAATTTTTCATCAAATCTGTAAAACCTCAGTCATATCCTTAGATTCATGAATCTGTAAGTCTTTCTGTGATTACTCACCTGAATCTCTTGCATTACGGTGAACAATTTCAAAGTGCCATCCACCATAAACAAACCATTTGTATACAAACCGAGCCGGGCATCTTCAGAATTTTGCCGCAACATGCATTGTGGGAAAGGGAGGTTCGTGCAGCCACCTGACAGCAGCAGCGCAACCATATGGAATTATACGGATGAAACAAACACGACGCAGGAACGGCTGAAACACGGAAACAGCTGGAGGAATATGCATAGAGGGAAAGGAGATCCTGCCATTTCCGCATTGTGTCCATTCCAGCTGCCACTGTCAGGTGGCTGCGCGAGCCTTTGCTTCCTACAATGCTCGTCACGACAAAATTCCGAAGGTGCCTGAGTTACCTCCCGGCTGTTTGTAAACAAATGGTTTGTTTATGGTAGATGGCACTTCAAAATTTTTCACCGTAATGCAAGAGATTGAGGTGAGTAATCACAGAAAGACTTACAGATTCATGAATCTAAGGATATGACTGGGGTTTTACAGATTTGCTGAAAAATTAGTCAAGAAAGTCTCCCACACCTTTAAGCAAATGAAGGTAGCTTCTAATGTCCATGTGCTGCCCTGGGCTCGGTCTCCCTCTAACTCCAGTCTCCTGTACAATGATCTGAAGGTTCTACAGCCATATCAAATACATTTAAGGTGCACCAGGCAGCCACCTTATCTGGCCTAACTCTGTTTTTGTAGTGTACCATGTGCTCCAGTGTTTGGTGGCCTTGGTTATTAGTTCATTTCTCATAACTTCACCTGCTGCAGTTTTGCCTCTTTTTAATGTTTAATCTTTTTATTGCTTTGCTTTTATTCACCAATTTTAATCACTGTTTTGCAATGCCCTTTGCTGATAATTTAGCATTTTTCTTTATTGTTTCGGTCCATCTGGTTTACATTACTCATATTGGTGTGGTGTAAACATATCTTTAATTGTTTCACCTACTGTGATGGTTATTTGTATCCATTTCTCATTTGCTGTAGGAAGCAGGTGTACCATAATCTTAAGAAGGCCGGGCAACACGTGGAACCGTTCCCACTTGAACACACGGACACAATACAGAGATTACAGCTTTAATTTGCTGTGTCATGTTGAGATATGTAGTCACATCTTTGTGCACTCCTCTGTGTTGTCTGCTTTTTTTTGTCTGCCCAACTCACTTCCCTGAGTTAAATTTTGGGTTTTACTGACTTTAACCACTGGAAAAGGCCTTATAAAAATGGTAATTAACGTAATAATAAGGTTTGATAATAATAACAACCCTTTCAAAGTGTTAAAATGGTGGATGTCATACTGTTACAGAGTTGTTTGGTGTTGAATGGACAGATTCACTTTTACATAAAAAAGGGATGTTTATCTTCAAATATTGTGTTTTATTGGCTTGTGCACAGTAAGACACAGTACATGTTTTCTTTTGCAAACTAGTATTCCATCATTATCCTGAATATGACAGGATATACTATGTAAACATCATTCGACTTGGATATTCTGAATAACCCCTTTTTCCAAATCGAGGATTTTCCAACTAATGTGGATATTTTGGTTTTATGATCATTCTTTGGACACATATATGGTGAGGTGGGCTAGAGACAAATGATCCTATCGGGTACCCATGCATGCGCCAAAGACAAAGTCCACATTTCTGGTCAGAACCGCACTCACTTTTAAACATTATGACAGAGGATATGAACAGGTTTTGGATACGAGCAAATATCAAAAACCTTTTCAAGAAGCTGTTTGAAGGAATGAAAGATGGAGTTCACACAGTGCAACATCTGCCTTCAGTGGAAAACTCTGGAAAGAACATATTTTAATCAGGGTATGAACAGATGCATGTTAATAGAAATATTCATTCTCATTAGCCGTGTAAAAAGCTTATTAGGAATTTTGTCTTTCAGAATTAGGGTAAAGACTGGAATATTTTTCACGTGTAAATACAGGCAGTGAGACAAATTCTGCAACAAGTGTGTAAGCAGTCACAAAAAGCCCAGTAACAAAAGTTAGTTTATAGAGACTCTTCTGTAACCATTCAGTTTCAGTGTATTACCAATCAGTGTAATTAATCAATCTATGCGAGTTCAGCAATATGTTGATCTGATAATGTGGTTATTCATGCAAACAAACAATTCCTGTTAATTTAATATGGGATGTTTGCAATGACAAATCCATTGTTGCTGCAGACTAAGTAATTTTTGTCATCTGTTTGTTTTAATTAAGCAACAATAATCAAAAGGAAAAACAATGCACAGCAGCATGTGGGCGCATCAGTATTCAGCTGCTCTACCCCAGAGGCAATGGGTGGGTGGGAGGGTGAGGGGAGTTCCTATCACTCCCCTCCGCTAATTAAAACTAACGACTCCAGGTGCTGCATAGCACTGGGCAGAGGAGCGGCCGGGCGGCGTGTTTGTGTTGGTGGTTCGCCTTCATTACCACCTCCATCCATTCTCCTTAGGAGCCCACCGCAGTATCGACTCGCATCCCGACACACAATGTGGAATGCAAGAAAAAATGGCTGATCTAAATGCAAATGGTATGGTGTGATGCATTATATAGGTAGTGAGAAGAAGCGGTACGGGCAGCGGGAAGGAGATCCTTTCATTCCGTTAAAAGGTGAGGAGGAGGTGGATCTCAGTGATGGCTGCTGGTCAATAATCGTATCAGTCTTCTAAATGTTCTGCAAGAGCCTGGGAATGAAGGAGGCTGTTCCTCAGTAGCTAAGGAGTCGATTAACATGTTCTTTCTTTGGCCTTTGAGCGAGCCAGTGATCAATTGAAGACTAGAAGGTGTGTGTGGTGGTGGTGGTGGTGGGGGGGGGGGGGGGGGCAGAGAGTAACTACAGTATGTCTATTCCCATCCCTGTCTTTTTAAATCACACCGGGTCTCGAAAGCCCTGAGGTCATCCCGGCATTTCTCTAACACATACTCACACACACAGACAGTCAGTGTCTGGTGTAGCTCTACCCACCGGCTGCACTGCACAGATCCATAATTATGACAAATAGTTACCTTCTTGATACTGCTGGCAATATCACAAGTGTAAAATATGGCAGAATTTAATTCCGGGAAATGGATTTGAGTAAAAGGGGGTTTGAGGCAGATGATAGTCATTTGGGTGAGGCTGAATCTCCTCTGACAGAAGCTATCACATCCAGAGGAAATATTCTGACACAGACTAAAAAATGTATAATTTTAAAAGATAGAATATGCGTTTTTGAGCCCCCAAGATGATCTAAGAAATTGCATCTGAAATTGTATCAGTGAGTGTGACTTAAAGAGAATGCATGTGTTTCCTGTAGATTCTGGTTCTTTTGAGCTTCTAACATCAAAGAGCATCCCCAGTGTTAAAAAGGCAGTAGACACAGTGGCTACTGGCCAGTGATCAGTGTAAACAAACAGCTCTCTCGAGAAGCATGATCACTCTTTCAAAACACATTAAAACAGCCTTTTCATCTGACAGTTTGGATTTGCAGATTAGTATGATGCTTATCAGCGATGTGGGTTCAGCTGAAAGACACAGAGCTGCTGGCCACACACACATTTTCTGCATCTGATTTAACATGGTGGGGTCCTGCACTAGAGATTAAAACCAAGACAGAAGCCTACTCGGATCATGTAAGACAATGAGGAATATGTCAAGTTTCTAAAGCTACATTCACACTGCCGGCAAAAGTGCACATATGTGACCCATATCTGTGTTTGTTTTGGTGTTTTCATGTGGTCCTAAATCAGATACATATTTGATGTTTTGCAATGTAACTTCAGTCTGAACAGTCAGGTCTCATCTAATTTTTACAGTGTGACAAATGTTACAGTCAGGAGGCAGGACCCAGCAAGATCTAAGTTTGCTTCTATAAACACAGTTCACTGCCTATAATGTCACGTCTTCTTCAGCACATTGGATAGCTTCAGGACTAGACTGCTCACCAGTGGCAGCTCGTCAATAGACAGTGCCGCCCTACCTGTCATATGAGAGAGAAGACGATAGGAATCACAAGATAATTTTATAAAAAAAATTGTTTAAATAAACGAGCTATACATGATACAGCCTGTGAGAACTGCGTATAATCTGCATTCAAGTGGAGTTAAAAAATGTTTTTGGTCGTTTAGTGAGAAGTCAAGTGACGTGTGTCCTTCTCTCCATTTACTACATAAGTGGCCGTTTCTCAATACAGGTTCCTGTCTGTTGTTCCGTTCTTGCATTCTTTGCAAAAAATTGGATTTCAGCAAATAGTCTGAATTGAGCATTAAGATGTGCAGTAGGGCTGCACGATTTTGGCAAAAAAAAAAATCCCGATTTTTTCCTCTAAAAACTCGATTTTCGATTTCGATTTTTGGGTATAACTAGAAAAGGCAACAGCAGTCAACATGTCGTTTTCATGAGCAGCCCACAATGCAAGCCACTGCTCTGACCTCAAAGCTGTGATGGGATCACGTGATGAACCTACAGTTTTGTTTTGTTTTTTCTCTTCATTAAATCTTTGAAATGAAGTAGAGTACACAAACAATGTATACAACAAGAAAATAACATAAGTTTGTCAGGGGGAATACACTATAAGAAAATGTCCAAATCAGAGCAAATACTGATAGTTGTTACAACCTTTTTGTTTCCACATTTATCTAACAGCTTTAAATAAATTTCAACATCTTACAAAACATAAATAATATTTGGTTTTGTGTTACAGAACTTACATTTGTGAATGAAAAATTTAGCAAGTAAGAGGACTAAATTAATTATAAAAAAAAAAGAAGGTTTTTTTTTCTTTCTTTTCTGGGTATCTGGCCCACAGCAGTGATACCAGTGTCAGTCAGTGACAGGCATCAGTCGTGCGTGTGTGCGTGGACCAGGTTAATATGAGTGTTCCCCATGCGGTTCTATTTAAACTGGGGGATCCGTGCGTGGAACAGACCGACCCAGGACACACTGGAGGGATTCTGTCTGTGGAGCTGGTGGATGTGTGTGGGCACCGGGCTGTGTGGGCTCCTCTGCTGTGGCTGAGGACCCCGAGACCCGGACCCGGTTCGGAAGAAGACAGTACGGTACGGATCCGGGACAACGGAAGATTAGTGATCCGCTTGCAGTTATATTTCAGTTGCGGGATCCGTGCGTGAAGCCACGGCTTATATTGCTATAAGTACTGCGGGTTCATGAACAGATTTAACATCCGGTCATTACACAGACTTCTGTGACAGACCGCTGTCACAGGAAGAGCCTACGGTAGCCCGCGGGCACGCGGAGGCGC
This sequence comes from Sphaeramia orbicularis, assembly GCF_902148855.1. Lineage (NCBI taxonomy): Eukaryota > Metazoa > Chordata > Actinopteri > Kurtiformes > Apogonidae > Sphaeramia > Sphaeramia orbicularis. The sequence continues at coordinate 45,273,745 of NC_043972.1, forward strand.
GCGGCCCGGAGGCATGAGAGAGATGAAATCGATTTTACGATTTCCCTTTTTTAAAAATTGTCCTAATTAAAAAATCCTATTTCGATTTAAAATCGATTAATCGTGCAGCCTTAATGTGCAGTGTGAACACAGAGTTAGTGTTTAGTTGAGATACTAATGTGATATTTTTGAGACACTAACTCAATATTTTATGATACTACATTGGTTCATAATAGAAAGTATTTAGCCAATATGGTAACTTATTCTAACAAAGATATTCAATTGGTGAACATGGTGTACTGCAAGGGTCACCAACCTTTTCTCTTTTGTGAGCTACTTTTACATAATGAAGTTGCCGGAGGGCTACTCTAATTGAGCAACATTTATTTACATAGCTAATTTTCATACATACGCTTATTTTGTATAATATGTTTGTAACATTGTGTTTGTCATTATTTTATTTTATTTATTTATATTTCTTTGTTTTAACATTTACAATACTTAAAAAGTGTTAATATCAAACTATTATTTTACTTTTATTAAGAAAATCAAAAGTAGAAAAAAACAAATACAAGCATTTGCATGCTGTATTCCTAAATATTTTAATACTGTATCAAAAATTATGAAATGGAACAATCCTGCATATTTTTATAGAATGATTAAAAACAAATAATACACACCTGTATGTGCATTTTTAATACTAAGAAATTATGAAAAGGAATGTTGTCACTACTTCACCAGCATATGCTGCTGTATTTAAGGATTTGACCTTTTCTAAATTCACATATGCTGTCAAAACATATCAATTAAAACAGAACTTTGTGTACATAAATCCACCATCCCCCTGTCACTTCTACACAGTTATCACACTGGAGTAAAATGCAGAAGCACCTGTTCAGGTCCAACTCCAGCTCTCTGAGCGCCTACACACATTTGTTTGCGCTTGTCCAGGATGTGAATCACTTTACTGATGCCTCTGTTGAAGCGCTGGTCTTGGTCAGTTTAGTGAACATGGACCTGTTGTTTTTGGAGTTTAGTTTTCAGCTCTTTTACCTTCTCTTTACGAAGGCTGATTCCCACCGGAGAATCTCCAGAAAAGTTGCTGTGAACTTTGGTGAAATTCCACTCCACGTTGCATCTTTTACTGACTGCTAGGCTCGTGCCACAGAAGAGACACACACACACTTGTATTTCACATTTGTCAAACAGAAGTCCGTGTCTCACTGTTCGTGAAAATAACTCCCTGACTCTACTCGGCCCACATCGTTGCGGGGCTAAACCCACTACCTGTCTGGCATCTGGCTCATCCTACTCCTCCTGGGCCCCACCCCTCTCCAATGACAGACAGCAAACCAGCGCTAAAGTTTGATTGACAGCTAGTTGACCGTTTCATCTTGGGGGGGGGGGGGGGGGTGGCAGGACACTTGTAATTTTGATTGGGTGGAAATTTAGACCTGTTCAACCAAATGACAAATCAACTTTGTGTTATTATATTATAGCAGCAAAACTATTGGTTGAATTCATACCAAATTGGATTAATAGATTGCCAGTGACCCACAATAGATCTGATTACATTTTGGAACAAGTAGGTCAAAGTTCAAATTTTCTATGAATTTTTACATTTTTTTTCTTCTCCCATTCACTTATAATGGGCAAAATTTTAAATATCTATAAAAGCATCCATTTTATTTCAGTTTACTTCAAACTTGGCACATTAATAGAGGCAACTGATATGCTGACATCAGCACACGCATAGACATGATGACATCAACTGGATCACTGCCAAAATAAGATAGAATACTTGCGAGGGGCGGGGTTTGTTGTGCCTGGATACCACGTGGGTACATTTGTTGTGTGTTTAATTTCTGTTTAATTATTGGCCTATTATGTTATATCACTGACTGAGATTCAGATTTCTTTCTCCTGATTTGTTATGCACCATTTGTCTTCCTCTGGGAGGAGGTATACCCATTATATGGGCCTGTTAATATTTTTACTGTCCTTTGGAAATTAATGAGATGTGGTGTCTTTACTCAGCATTCTACATTCAATGTTGCTGTACCTTGTAAAATATATGTGTATGGTTTAATCTCCCTTTACCTGTTCACTCATTATGTACTTGAACTTTATTCTCCCATAGGTATAAAAAAAAAAAAAAAAAGATGTAGAATCTTTGTTACCAAAGTCACCACCATCACAGAAGTGGACAACTATATAAACCATAGACCAATGGATATACAAACCTTACACTGTACATAATGATGGTTGTGACAGTGCGATAGATTTAAAGCCAGTACATTTTAACCTCCCCTTGGTGGTTGGCTGCAGTATAGGTCATAAATCCCACCTCCTGTTATTCTGACACTTTGGTCAAACTGAGGCCCAGTCCCAATCTCCACCCCAAGCCGTCACAGATTTGGTTGATGTCAGCTGGTCAGCGTCTGAATGTGAAAACCTCTATGGACAGATGGTACATGGGACATCCCAGCATCTCTACTGCACAAGCTCAGGTTGTAAATTGCTTCACACAGGCAATGTGGCAGCACCCCGTGTTGACCAGACTTTGGCTGCATTGGGATAAAAGGGCATCCATGGCAACCATCTTTATTTACAGTCTATGATTAACACAAACTTCACAGCTGTCAGATTCTTCACCTGTTGGATGATTAATAGATCTTTAACAGTTCTGTCAGAATTTAAATGATGTGATCTGCCGATGTGCAGATGCAACATCTGAATCAACTAAAAACTAGTTCGTTTAGTTTTCCAGTCTTGTTGCAAAGCTGCTCGCTGAGGGATTATTCTGACCATCTTATTTATATGCTCATCTTAGTTGACCTATGATTGTAGCTTGATGAAACTGTTTAATTGGACTGTTGTCTTTGTCCCAGTCTACATGCATTGGAATGTAATTGATTTATTGCTGAAATCATGTCTCCTACAATGAAATCTCGCTACTGACTATTTAACCTCCTCTATCACAGACCACAACTAGAAAAGCATTCAGAGAGCGCAGACCTCCACCAAAGCAGATCAGCCCCCCCATCACCACCAAAATTTAACCATTTGTTCCTTGTGCCAGTATCAACATTTCCTGAAAATTTCACCCAAATCCGTCCATAAGTTTTTGAGTTATCTTGCTAACAAACAAACAAACTCAGATGAAAATATCACCTCCGTTGTTCCTTGGCGGAGGTAATAACAGTCAGTAGAGAGCTACCAAGTCATTAATCCAGAGGTAAACTGGCACGACAATGGACAACAAGGCTAATTTGGACATTGCGTACTTTTTGACTGCTCTACTTTTTGTGCAGAAGAGATTCATGATGTTTGACTTTGACCAAGATTAGGTGCAGAGCTCTAGGTCTGTATACATGCAGGAGTCTAATGTTGGCTATTAGAACTTCGATTCCAGTCAAATGTACTGTGAAAGTCCAGTTTTAGTCTGACTAACACAATAATTCAGTTTTTAAGTCTCATGTAAATCCACTGACTGTAACATCTTTCAAGAGCCGATTTCTTCATTTCACCTCCGTGTCCGTCCATATCCATCATACGATCATATACGTAGTTTATTTTTATTTTAGTTGCTATTTTTGCTGTGGCAGTGATTTCTGAAATGTAACCAGCCCAATTGTCAGCCACTTGCATGAGGAGCGCCCCCTGGATGATATGTAAAATGGTGACTCAACTCACTAAGGAGGAGTGATGAAAGAAGTTTATAGCAGATATATTTTAATATTTTTTTTAAAACGATACGCAGAGAGCGCATTGATAATTCATCATAAGATTAAATATCACAATAGTTTGCCATATCAATATTTTGTCACACTCCTACCATGAAGAAATCCCTCTGAAGTCCAAACTGTGGCTGGTTCATATGAGCTTTATTCACTGTGCAGAGGAGACGAGGCATATTCTGTCTCCTGTTTAACTCAGCAGTGAACAGTTTATACAAAAGTTGGGCTGGGTGAACTTAGGCACTATAGTACAACAAAGACAACATAAACTGTATTCTAAACAATTAGAATAAATGAACAACATTTGTCATGAGTGAATGAACCAAAAAATGCAAAAGATTAAATTATAACTGAGTGGCTCAGGTGTGATTAACAGCAGCAGGTATTTAATAAGACAACTTATTAGAAGAATAAAATTAAAGTTAAATCATTTTCTTCTGCAGTTGGCACAGGGACTATTGTGTTTTTCTGTTATTCATTTTCATGGTGCCATTAGCCCATAAAGACCCACTACTACTTCTGTGGCAGTTCCCAAATGAATTTTTCTCTCTATTTAACTATTCTTAAGTGATTTATCAGTATGTATTATAATATTATTCTTTGTATTTGGCATTTTTCACTGTAAAACAAATATTTTCGTATTTTCAATTTCCTATATTTAATTTAGATGTTCATGAAAACTCACAGTAAATTCAAAGATTATTATATCAAAACAAAGAAAACTGAAGAAAAAGTGACTTTTTCAGCAAAGTTATCATAAACTGAGCATAGACCAAGTGTCTCCATCCAGTCATTTATTAAACTCCATGGGTATTACTTTTACTGTAGAACAGTGGTTCTCAACCTGGGGGGCGCACCCCCCTGTGGGGTCGTGGACACTCTCCCAGAGGGTGCGAGCACATGGGGGGGGGGTGCGAGTAACATATTTGTGTGTGTGTGCAAGTACGTTAGCAACTACTGTTGCACATCACAACATTATAAATCACTCAGCACATACTCCCTCCACCCACGAATTGTTTGATTGAGGTCCGTGAGCAGGGGGGTTGTATGCCCCCCCCCCCCCCCCGTCGCAAATTTGTTCTTGTGGGGGCAGCAGATAGTCAATGATAAGGTGAGGGGAGCTCACTTTCACTTTCTCAGAGCTTTACCTACAGAGCTATATAACCCACCACATGATGCTGTTAGTGGGGCTTGGCTCAAAAAAGGTTGAGAAACCCTGTTGTAGAAGATGACGGTGTTTCCACATTCACTACGGAGCCTCTGAACGTCCAGATGGGTCATATCTGATGACCATGAAAAACTGCATTTTACACCAATTATTTATTCCTATTGATAGGATTAGTGGATCAACAGGTATTAAACAGTTTACATCAATAGATGGTTTTGGCTTCCAGTGGGTGTTTTGGTTTTTATGGGTTAAGGATTAATTTATTTTGACCATTTCTGACAAATTAAAGGGTTAAATTAAAGGTTATGGTTAGAATGAGTAGTTGACATTCACTGGAAGACTTTTCTCTGGGTATATTAAATTTTCTGCTTTAGAGAGGCCTTCATAATGTTCAACAGTGTATGCTTGCCAACCATTTTTCACAAGACTTAGTTATTAGTGAAGAGGGCTTGGATTATACAAACCTGACAATTCACTTTAGAGTGGAAAGCAGAAGTAATACACCCACTATGTTTTTCATTCCACTTAGCATTCAAATGATGGGATATTTTTAAAGTATGTTGTTTATTTGATTTTTTTTTTCAGTGGAAACTATCCATAGACTGGGGTTGGTTTGTACATTGTTTATCCTGATGAAACATTATTTTTTCATTTTTACATATGAGATCTTTTTTTTTAAAGAGAACAAGGCATTTTGCCACCAAACCTCCTCTTGATAAAATGCACCATGAAGGCTTAAAAAGGTGTCCTGAATGGTTCTCAGCAGGGATTTTTTGAGAAACATCCAGTGGCTACAAAAAGTGGTATATAATGCATCAACCCTTCATCACCTGAATAAAATCCAAAATATCTTTGACTGACTCACACCTCTGCAACATCACCCCTTGGTGATAATTAAGCTTCAAGTTTGGCTGTCACCATCTGTTTTGCCAGAGAATGGACAAGAAGGTAGTGGAAAAGGGTGAAACTCAACAAGTTTACTCTAACCTACAGAAAATACAGACAGTTATGTTAACCTCCACTCAATAACTTGTTCTGTTTCATACATATTAGCAGTTCAAGGGCTAAATCGAAGAGGAGAGGTGACAGCGGACAGCCCTGTCTGGTGCCTCTTTGAAGGGTAAAATATTGAGAATTAAAATTATTGGTCCTAACTCTAGTTTGAGGTGAGGCATACAAAGTCTCAATCCATGAAATGAAGATTGGACCAAAGCAAAATTTGTTCAAAGTCTTAAAGAGGTGTCTATATTCAGTTCGATCAAAGGCTTTATGCGCATCCAATGAAATTACTATTTCAGGCGAGTGAGATGGATGATTTAAATAAATTATAATAAAATGGTGTCGAAGATGATGAAGTAACTGCCTACCCTTTATGAAGCCTGTCTGATCTGAGTGTACAATTTTGGGCATAATTGATTCCAATCGCAATGAAAGAATTTTTCTAAGTATTTTACTGTCTAATATGGTATAGTATAGTATTTGAGTGTGTGTTTTCTTGTGTTTGTCATTTAATGTGCAGGGTGTTGGTTTAACTAGACTGGAATCGTTTGTGTGGGTTTGAGGTAAAACACTGCAAAAATTTAAATCTTACCAAGTGTATTTTTCTCATTTCTAGTCAAAATATCTCATCACACTTAAAACAAGACATAATCACCTAAAGAGTAACTTGAATAACTGAATTAAGCAAAAAAAAAAAAAAAAAAAAAAAAAAAAAAAAAATATATATATATATATATATATATATATATATATATATATATATATAGAATTAAACAAAAAAAATCTGCCAATGGAACAACTGAAAACTATCTTGGCAAGATTTCTTGAAATAAGATTTTCAAGATTTATTGTCTAAAAATAAGTTCTTATATCTCAATGAAAATTACTCTTTAGGTGATTATGTCTTATTTTAAATGCGATGAGATATTTTGTCTAGAAATGAGACGTGATAACATTTTGATTTTTTCCAGTGAGCGAACAAAATAACCAAAAACAAAAACGCAAGCATAAACAAAAAACTAAATTAAAACGACTGACTCAACGTCTCAAATGTCAGGAAAGAGACCTGGCTGGCACCCCTTTAAAAAATCAATATAATAAATAATACAAAATAAATGAAAGCCCCAAACTCAAACTGTCACAAATTTAGGAAACTAATAGGCCGGTAGGACTAACATTTTCTAAGATCTTTGCCTTTTTTGTGACTCACGTGAAGTTTCTTTTATTTAAACGCCTCAGAGTAAACTAATAACAGTAGGGGTAACAGTTTAGAAAATAATGCTTTATAAAACTCAATTGGGTACCCATCTGGACCTGGGGCTTTACTGTCTTTCATTGTTTTGACTGATTGGCCAATTTCAGCTTCTGATATTGGTTGTTCTAACCTTATCCTGATCAGTCATAGTAGGTAAAGTAAAATTTTCAAAGAAATCTTGGTCATTAGAGCTATCAGATGAGTACTGATATGTATTAGCACACAGTCAAAGAAACCAACCTAAGAGGACAATTCTACGAAGAAAGGTTGAGGTTAGTAGTTTAGCCACATAAACCCACCGGCACATCAATGTACAGTTGTTGTTAAGTAGATGTAGGTCAAAGCAGCAGTCACACTGAGAGATGATCATCCTAAATATCTTAGTCTACATTATCAGAATTTTGTGCCAGACCAAGGCCCAATCCCAAGTCACCCCTTGGCCCTCCCACTTTGCACTATTCCTTGAAACGAAGCAGCAAGTGGTAGGGGTTGAAACATTCCCCTATGAAATGACACAACCCTTCCAGACCTGTTACATCATCAGCAGTCATCGATGCCGCTATATACATACACCACAACTTTGTTTCTGAAAGTATTCCCCATGCCATCAGTAGCTGTAACCATCTCTGTTACATGGGCTTCGGTCATCTTTTTGCGGCTATCAACTATAAACCGCAGAAATGTAATCTATAACACATTGAAACAGCATTAAACGGTCGATCAAATGATTACGTGTTTTACGAAGAAAATGCGTACATTTTTGTGTTTCTTTCATCACACTGCTGCACTTTTTGGCTGTTTACCTCCATCTTGCCGATGATTCGAACAGAATTATGGGAAATTTCTCCTACCCCTTTGTTCATAGTGTGGTCCTGAAATATCTCCGTTTCAAGGGCTATACAGCCCTCCGCCTTAGCCCTTCCCCTCCATCTAATCGAGAATCGGGACAACACTACCCCTTCACGTGTACACACAAAACGGAGGGGTAGGAGTAAGGGGGAGGGCCAAGGGGTGAACTGGGATTCAGCCTAAGACTGAAGACTTTTTGCCTAAGACTGCAGAAATCACAGTGTATAAACAGCTTAGTAACATCCAAATCTCTTCCAAATTTGAGATTTGACGGTGCATTTTACACTGCAACAGTTTAAGACATGCTGTTGGCCTGCAGTAACATTTCTCTCATTAAACTTATAAAAGGCTAAAAGTCAGTGCAAGTCGATGCACTTATACACGGAGGATTTCACTTATTCACAACTCACTTGTTTTAGCCTGAAGACTTGCACGTGCTGATGAAGAGATCCATATATGAAGAAGCAACTGTGCTGAAATAAGCCTGTAAAATGTTTAATTGTATTCATGATGGTATACATACATAAATTGGTGTTATATTCTTTAACCCTGTAAAGCTGAACTATTAAATCATTGACAGAAAATTCCAGTTCTTTGAAAATGAACCTTTATTTTTCCTTCTGAACAACCAAAAACATTTTTTTTTTTTCAAATATCAATTTCCATGAATGAGTGTCAGATTTGTATCATATTTGACACATCAGGTCTCAGAGCTCAAATATTATTATTTTTGAACAAACAAAAACATAATGTAACACAAACCTGTCTAACAAATTGGTAATTCCTCTTCAAAATTGTCAAAGTTCTGCCTCTTTCCTCATTAATGACAATCTTGTAGTGTCACTGGAAAGGCCTCTGGTGAATGAATTCCTCTCCCCTGGTGGATTATCCATGTATTGCATGGATCTAATTGTATACATCAGGTTTTTCAAGGAAAAAAAAAGCATCACATTGATTATGTAGAGGGCTTCAAAACTCATGTATCAAATATGATACGTTTGGTGTTATAAGGTTAATATGTCTATATCATATTTGGGAATTAAATAAATTCTGGTTGCCATGGTGGTGCAGTGGTGAGCACAGTTAGAAGGTCCTGGGTTCAGCTGGTGTGAGCCTTGCATGTTCTCCCCATTGATTCTGGTATAGACATTCTTGGTGACTCTAAATTACCTGCAGATGTGAAAATAAGAGCGAATGGTTGTTTGTCTGTATGTGTTAGCTCTGTGATGAACTGGTGACACATCCAGGGCGTGCCCCGCCTTCACCCATAGGTAGCTGGGATTGGTTCCAGCATCCCCACAAGGCAAGGCAAGGCAAGTTTATTTGTATAGTACATTTCAGCAACAAGGCAATTCAAGGTGCTTCACACAGGACATTGAAATAAAAGAAACAAAAAGAAACACATTTAAAACATTATAAAAGAAACATGTAAAAGGTGATTAAAAACAGCAAGTAAGAAAACAACACATAAAATCAAAAAAAAAAAAAAAAAAGAATAAAATAAAATAAGAATAAAAACACACACATATTAAAGTAAGAGTTGCAGCACAGAGTTTTCTAAGAGAATGTAAAATTTAAAAAGTCAAAGCCTTTTAGTCAAAGGCAGCAGTGAACAGGTGAGTCTTTAACCTTGACTTAAAAGAACTCAGACTCTCAGCAGACCTGATATTTTCTGGTAGTTTGTTCCAGATATATGGAGCATAGAAACTGAACGCTGATTCTCCATGTTTAGTTCTGACTTTGGGAACACAGAGCAGACCTGCACCAGATGACCTGAGTGGTCTGGATGGTTCATACTGGACTAGAAGGTCTCTGATGTATTTTGGGCCTAAACCATTCAGTGCTTTATATGCTAGTAAGAGAATTTTGAAGTCTATTCTCTGAGAGACATGGAGCCAGTGTAGAGACCTCAGAACTGGACTGATGTGGTCCACTCTCTTGGTCTTAGTGAGGACTCGAGCAGCAGCATTCTGGATCAGTTGCAGTTGTCGAACAGACTTTTTAGGCAAGATAGAGAAGATACTGTTATAGTAGTCAACTCAACTAAAGATAAATGCATGGACAAGTTTTTCAAGGTCCTGCTGCGACATCAGTCCTTTAGTCCTAGAAATGTTCTTGAGGTGATAGTAAGCTGACTTTGTAATTGTATGTGGTTTTTAAAATTCAGGTCTGAATCCATGACAACACCCAAATTCCTGGCCTGGTCTGAGGTTTTTAACTGAAGTGACTGAAGCTGCATGCTGATTTTAAGACGCTCCTCCTTGGGTCCAAAAACGACTACCTCAGTTTTTTCTCTGTTTAACTGAAGAAAGTTATGGCCCATCCATTCAGATATTTGCTCCATGCATTTACCCAGTGCTTGTATGGGGCTATGGTCACCTGGGGACATTGAAATGTAGAGCTGTGTGTCATCTGCATAGTTATGGTAATCTATTTGTTTTTTTTCTATGATCTGAGCCAGTGGAAGCATGTAGATGTTGAACAGAAGGGGCCCCAGGATGGAGCCTTGGGGGACTCCACATGTAATTTTGGTCTGCTCAGATTTAAAGATACCTATTGACACAAAATAATCCCTGCCCTTTAAGTAGGATGCAAACCAATCAAGAACTGTGCCAGATAGTCCCACCCAATTTTCCAGTCAATCAAGTGATATATCATGGTCAACTGTGTCGAATGCAGCACTGAGGTCCAGTAACACTAAAACTGAAGATCTGCCATGGTCTGTGTTTAAGCGAATGTCATTAAATACTTTGAGCAGAGCTGTCTCAGTGCTGTGATGTGGTCTAAAACCTGACTGAAAGATGTTAAAGCAGCTGTTGACTGTTAAGAAGTAATTTAGCTGTTGGGACACAGCCTTTTCAATGATTTTACCTAAAAAAGGAAGATTTGATATCGGCCAGTAGTTGTTCATTGAGGTCTTTACAACCCTCACAAGGACTAAGCAAGTTCAGAAAATGGATGCATGGGAATTAATTCTTAAATTAAAGTGTTTTTGTGATTAAAGCCAAACTATTTTTTAAATCACTCCATGTATGTACCACTGCTTGAAGCATTTTTACATGACACCCTTTAAGTTACAAATAATTACCTCCAGACAATTACAAAAAAGAAAATCTATTCAGGTTCAGCATTGTTTGGATAAATAATACTCTTACAAATGGCTGATGTTAATTTGTTGTAAGTGTTGACGGATGTCATTTGTTATTTTATTCTTTGAGTCTGATGGTGATGACATGACAATACACATAAGACACAGCAAGTTATTAAATGATCTGCTGTCATTAGCCTGATTATCATGAAAATGACTGATCGTCAATGTTGAGTGACTGGACTAAATTGTATTTATATTCATGGGTTCAGCTCTCTACAGTACGTGTGTGTGCATGTGGGCCACACTGAGATGTGTTGTTGGCAAACATTAAATTGAGTAATTTGTTGGTTACCATGAGAAAGAATCCCTGCTCTAAGCATATTGTATCAGCAGGTCACAGTTTATCATTTTATAAACATGTTTATTATGATGATGCACCTGATGTTGTGGTGTTGGAATGAATGAATGAATGAATCTTCCAAAGATAAAGATCTGAGTGTGAAAATGACGTTCATACAGTCACATACTATGTGATTTAGTACGTTATAAGGCTATTTTTAGACTTTAGCCTGTGCTGTTGTGTATTTGTACATAGAGAGTAACTGTGAGGCTTTCAAATGAAAGAAAGAAAAAGAACCTTTAAAATAATATATGACATTTAGGGTCAGACCTCCTAAGGTCCCAATTGCATGTACTAATTTGTGTGCGCAATCTAAAATTTTGTATGTGGGGTTGAACCACAGTTTGCGGGTGATTTATTAAGATTGCTTGCGCAAATGACAATAGGTGCAAAGATTTGGAGACCACCCTATTTAAATGAGGATTTTGTGTGCACTACTGGTTGTTGTCATGGAGACAAAACAATGGAAAAACTGCTCTGGGATATGGGAACAGGTCTTTTCGGACCCTGTACGTTTGGACTATGAGATGGCCGGCATCTTGGCCGGCAACCTAGGATACGCCAGTACTAATGGGAACAGTGCACTGGAATGATCCAGATGCAAGGGCAGAAGCGCCGGATTCATTTCAAAGGTGGGGGGGCTGTGGGGGTTGTTGGATTGAATGACTGTCAGGCGCACATAATTTTGTCACACTGTAGCCTAATGTTGGTGCATATTTTTAATCACAATCATCAGATCAAGTGGAAAAGTAGCATTTGGCACAAGAGTTCTGTAAAGTGTGTGTGTGTTGGGGGGGCATACATCTCAATTATTCTTTCTTCCGTCATTCCAAAAATGTTCACACAAGGGTGAAAAATGCGTTCTCTGCATTTTGTTTCATCATTCTGATGTCTCCTTCTTGTGACAATAACCACAACCATGTGTGCACATCCAAACCGTTTCCACCTCTCTTTGAGACATATTAAATATAGATGCAGTTTCTATGAGCAAAATTGCTTTTGGGTTTGATAAATCACTTTGTGTGTGCTAAATTCATATATTTACATTTTCTCCTCCCAGCACATGCACGATGGCATGTAAACGCCCCATATTCATTGTGGCAAACATACTAACTGGATGCAGACACACTATTTTGCACCTTTGAAAAGCACAACCCTTAGTGCACACAGTTAGTAAAGCAATTTGTACATTTTTTTGAATGTGCAATTCATTTGCACGATTTAATACACCAAACCTTTAGTAGATCTGGCCCTTAGTTCAGTTCTCACTAGGTTTGTGGATTTTAGTCCTAAAGTTGAGGCCATATTCACCTTCAGAAATGTGAAATATACTTGCTTTCAGACCACATAGCTCATCCATTATTTCAATGATGCGAATAGAATAGAATAATTGCAGACATTTTTGTAACTGAGCCATTTTTGTACCACTTTTTCAGAGGGTCAAACATCCATTTTGTTAATATTTGGTGTCATTGCCTTTAAATTATGAAACTTGACTCAGACTCTTTTACATTCACTCACACACTGCAATGATTTTGACCCATTTGTCCAACAGAATGCATCACAATGAGGTTGTGTTTTCATAGCTAGAAGTCTGAACTAAGGTCCAACACTTTGTTCAATTTGTTAGATTAGATTAGATTAGATTAGATTAGTTACACTGCGTACATTCGGTCTAGTTTGTTTCCATGGGTAATGGAACCTATTGTAGATGTTTCTGCTGTTAGTGTTTTGTAAATTTGCCTCATTTTTAACTTTGTATGTTTGTGTTTTGTACTGTAATTGGTCTCTAAATGCAAACTATCAAAGATGTGTTCATGCTGAACACGAACTACATCATTGTTAATTTTGATCCAGACTAAGAACACCACATTTATTGAACCAAAGACCATCTGCTTGGATTCAGACTTGCAAATTTGGTCCAGATGAAACTGGAGAGTCTGACACTCTGTCTCCAAGAGGTGTGGAATCACACTGGATTTCCTTTTTGCTGTTTTAGTCCATCTCACATATGCTGTTTTGGAGTAAGATCAGGACTTTATGAAGACGAATACACACAGTAGTCTGAACAGAGGAGGTCCCCGAAAGGAGCTCACACAGGTTTTATACAAAGTGGTTACTGGGCGGATAATAAGTTGCACGATACTATTCTGAGAAACTGCATGGGTGTTGATTTCTTGGAGTGTACGGACTCAGTTCCTCTATGTCTGAATGTGGTTAGTTTCAGGCTGGCTAAGCTACAGAGGTCAAAACAAGTTCGTATCCACTACCTACGTGCAACATTGCAAAGTCTTGGTTACTAACACAAAGGTTAATATAAAGCTAGCATTTTCCATTACGTGGCCTTTCCAAATATTTTCTTTATTGGCCTTAGCTTAGTTGGTAGCAAAAACAGAAATCATGAGGAAAAAATGGCACTGGAGTTTACTCCTCTTGTCAACCAAGGACTAAAACTCACCTTACATAACCTGCTCTGCATAAGAGATGCCACTTTTCTAGACCTCTGTCTTATGCTACAGTGTAGAGGAGTGGAGTAACATCATACTGAATCTGATCAGTAATCAGTCATTACAGGTATATAACCTCCCTACCTGACTGAAAACATGTATGGGTGTTTCTATGAAACTGGGTTCATTTTGGTATCTGGTACTTTGCTAGCTTATTAGACCCAATAATAAAAGAGAAATTTAGACATTTCCTTCCAGGATGAACCTAGTGATGACCTCAGATAAATGCAAAAAAATTATACTCTTGCTCTGAGCCATCCCAAAATTAATGAAAGTTTAATCAAAAAAAGGTGCCAAAAATAGGACCAAAATTGGGACAGGAAAAGCTACCTAGGTGTCAGTGCATTTGATCTGGAAAACATGGCTGTAAATGGTCTTCTATAGCACTATAAATAAAGACTGTGTTAAATTTGATGATCCTTGTGGTTTTTCAAATCCAGACATGCAGGTTTTTCATGAATCTCGGTCTCATTCCAGGTTTTGTGTGTAACCCATCATGTCTGCTGTTGCATAATTAGTTCAATTCCCAAAATGTACCTGTGAGAGAAGAAAAAGATTTTTGAAAAAATAGTAGCGCATAAATTAAATAATAAATAAATAAATAAATAATAATAAATAAATTTCATGCCCTTTTTACAGTGTTACATACAGATTTTTGTATAAAAAATAATGTAAAAAATATAAAAATGTGTTTTATCTGAATAATAGTTTCTCTTTTATCTCAGTAAATATTCATTCATTCATTTTCTGAACCCGCTTTATCCTCACTAGGGTCACGGGGGTCGCTTGGAGCCTATCCCAGCTACATAGGGGCGAAGGCGGGGTACACCCTGGACAAGTCGCCAGTTCATTGCAGGGCTGACATATAGAGACAAACAATCACTCTCACATTCACACCTATGGGCAATTTAGATTGACCAATTAACCTATTAGTGCATGTCTTTGGATGGTGGGAGTAGAAGCCAGAGTACCCGGAGAGAACCCACACAGACATAGGGAGAACACGCAAACTCCACACAGAAAGGTCCCACGCCCCGTCGACTGGTGTTGGAATCGAACCCAGGACCTTCTTGCTGTGAGGCACGAGTGCTAACCACTGCACCACCCTGCGCCCTGTCTCAGTAAATATTTATTTTTTAAAATAAACCCAAAGCGCTTCCAAACTTGTTTCACAACATTAGTCTACACCAGGTTTGAATTTTTTGCCCCTCTGTCCTGTTTTTAGGGACCAGTGTCACAGAAGCACCCATATGATTAGTCCAAGTCTGTTTCATCAGCTTAACCCATAAAGACCCAGTACTACTTTGGTGGCAGTTCCCAAATGATTTTTTCCCTCTATTTGTAACCACTCTTAAGTGAATTATCACCATTTACTCTAATATTATCCTCTGTATTTTGCAATTTTCAGTGATAATCAGGTATTTTCCCATATTTAATGTACTGATTATGTAGATGTTCTTTTAAGATGAGGTTCAAGTTGAGGATTATTATATTACAACCAGTGAAAATTAAAAAAAAAAAAAAAAAAAAAAAGATTATTTTTCCTGCAAAATATATCATTACCTCCGCCAAGGAGGTTATGTTTTTGCCAGGGTTTGTTTGTCTGTCTGTTTGTTTGTCTGTCCGTTAATGTGCAACATAACTCAAAAAGTTATGGACAGATTTTGATGAAATTTTCAGGGTTTGTTGGAAATGGGATAAGGAAGAAATGATTAACTTTTGGGGGTGATCCGGAAGAAATCCTGGATTCTGGATCACTTTGAAGTTTTCGTTAACATTGTGGTAAATGGGGCCAAAATTTTCGTTTCCCAATATCTCGCTTAATTATTGACCAAAACTCATGAAATTTAACTCAGGAATTGACAATGGGGTCCTCTATCACATTTCAAAGGCTGATCCGGATCTGATCCAGAAGGCAGATTTTATTTTAAAAAATAAATGTAGGATTTGTATCACCGATTATGTGGGGAATTTTTGCGCTTGGCGGAGGTCTGCGCTCTCCGAGTGCTTTTCTAGTTAACTGGATATAAAATAAGCATCTACATCTACTGTCATTGATCCAACTCCATGGGTTTTACTGGTGAATCAATGTCGTAGAAGATGACGGTGTTTCCACGGTAACTACGGAGCCTCTGAACGTCCAAATGAGTCATATCTGATGACCATGAAAAGATGAAAAACTGTATT
Source organism: Sphaeramia orbicularis (assembly GCF_902148855.1). NCBI lineage: Eukaryota > Metazoa > Chordata > Actinopteri > Kurtiformes > Apogonidae > Sphaeramia > Sphaeramia orbicularis. The sequence goes on from NC_043972.1 coordinate 45,289,920, forward strand.
TTACACTAATTACAATGAAAATGTTTTTTCAATTCTAGTTTTCGTCATTTCATTACTTTTCGTTAACGATAATAACCTTGCCACTGTGCTTCAGTTTCAGCTTCAGAGTTTGTCATGTCTTTATATTGTGATTGTCTCTCTAAACTCATGATTTTGTTTTTAATTGTAATTAATTAATTAATTTATTTATTTTCATCAATAACTAGAAATTTCAGGTGACTCCATTTGAATTCTAGGCGACCCCACGTGGGTTCCCGACCCCAAGGTTGAAAAACACTGCTATAACTCCATCTATATAAAAAATTCATTCACATCCAACCATTCACTCTTATTCATCCCACTGCAGTCTGTCTTGCACACTCTAAACATGTTTACATCACATTACATTGTGGGGACAGGTTTGGTTTGAGAGGAGCTGTTTTTTCACCACGTGGGAGAATGTGTGATAGTTTGTAATTGTTACTTGCTCCATTAGTAATGTGTTCCACTGCTGTATGGCCACAAATGAGAATGCTGAATTTGCAAATGCTGTTTTGTGCCTCGGAATCCTGCACTCGCCACATGCTGTTGATTGAGTAGTTCGAGATGTTTTTCCTGAACCTTTTTATGGGAGGAGCAACAGAATTATGGATAACCTTAAACTAGAGACACAAATTTGTATACATGATTACATTTTCAAAGCTTAAGATCTTATATTTGGACAAAATTGGGCAGTGATGGAAAGCTCGTCTTTTCTTGTCATGAATCTTGAGAGAATATTTATACAATGACTCTAGAGGCCTTAGGGCAGATTTACAAGCCTGCAGCCAACTGGTTATAAAGTAAAGAAACTGTGAAACTGTCATTGCATTTACATACATGTTTGACGCTTCAATGGATAGTGAGTTTCTGATATATCTGAAATTAGCACAATTAAATTTAATTGTATTAGTCATCTTTTTAATGTGCTTTTTAAAGTTTAGGTTTGGGTCAAGTGTAAGACCTGAATATTTAAATTCAGTTACATTCTTAATTTTTTGTCCTTCTATCTAAATATGAGAAAAAATATTGGGTTTGTTGTGGTTTATGAAAAACATCAACACAGTTTAATCAACATTCAAAGTTAGACAAGAGTTCCTCAGCCAAATTGAAACCTTCTCCATTTCCTGTGTTAATTTTTGAGTGACTTCTTCCATAGTTTTACCATGGGTATATATCACAGTATCATCAGCATAAATAATTTGTATTTTGTTTGTATATATGTTGCCCCAGTGTTTCATTCTGGCAGGTCTGGTAGTTGAGTTAGTGTCTAGTTCTGTTGCTTTATCTTTCAGTAGAGTTATATTTTGTAATCCTCTTTTAAGGGCCCTATAACTTTGATTTCTTTTACTTCAGTTTTTTGTTTTGTAAAAAAAATTTTCTTTTTTCAGAAAACTAAATCCATTTTGTAGGAACTTTAAACCTATGCTTTGTGCTTTGACTGCTTGGTCCACGACGGTGACGAAAAAAAAAAAAAAAATCAGAGTTGATTTTTATTTGGTCTTTGTGTTATCTTTAGACTAGAGAAGGCTTTGAGAAAGAAAAGGATGTTGGCCTTCACCGTCACCCAAAAACTGACCTAATGGAGACCGTGATTCTACAAATCTATTCATTTTTTTTTATTTTCATGAATTCAGTACAAGTAGATGTATAATTCAAACTGCCCAAGACTGGGAGGAAAAAGTTACAAACTGGTGCAAAATGTTTTTCAGTTCTTCCTGAGAAATGAAATGGTAAAGCTGTGAGGGTTTTTTTTTGTTTTGTTTTTGTCACATTAGCAGAGGGCACAGTGTCAAAACTGTCAGAACCAGTTGCCCACATGTCACAGACTACTAAGGGAGCTGCGTACATACTGAACATGAGGTTTAACACTGTGTTTACTTCCCTTCCTAAATGTGATGTTTCTGGTGAAGCAAAACCAGGGAACAGTGTAAACAAACTGCAGCTGATATGTTGAACTGATTCTATGTGTAATTTGTGAAAAAGCTGTGACGAGATGCTATAATGTCTTGCAGTGCCGCTGTCTGAATGTAAAAAATAAAACTCAGACTTTTGCTGACTTATTTCTTGTGTTTAATGACATGAAACATGAACTCTGAAAAATCACTTCCTGACAGTGTTCCAAAAGAACAAAAAAACTTGATAAGGTCGTCACACTCAAGACACAGTGCTAACAAGGAAAAACCAACCGAACACATCCAAAAAGGATAAAAGAATATAATATAGCAAAAAGGAGAAGGAAGGGGAGATTTACGGTGATTTTAACTTTTACCAGCACAATTAAGGATGTGAAAGTGTCTATTTCTGTACATATTCCACAGTATTGAGAACACAGGAATTAAGAGTCACACTGTTGCCCATAGTTGGAATATTTAACCTCTTACCATGAAATGATTGTAGGGCGTTTCCCACCAAAAGGCACAGGAACTTTATACCAGGAACTTTTTGCGGTAAAAAAGTTCATGGTAACTGCATTTCCACCGCACCCGAAAGTTCAGGGTAATTTATTCAAATCAGGTTGATGATGTATGAGGGAGCCGTAATAGAAACTGTAGTCCAGTTCATGTGCATTCACAAACTAACCTCTAGTTCAATAAAATGACACAGTACTTTAAGTGGACGGGTTGGGTTTAACATTTTATTGGTTGTTGAATCACTTAATCCATCTGGAATACATTTTAAATGAAGTTAACCATCATTACATATCCTTAATTTGTATATAAAAGTGGTAGAACATGTATTTTCAACTTCTCATTCCCTAAACTAAATCACATCTAACTTTAAGTGTGATGGATGGTTCTGTTTCATTTCTATTGTTTTACAGATATAGTCCAGGTTCAACCCTAAAATCAGACAGATTTACTCAAATGCCTGCATTTAATACAACTGCATATTACTGATAAAAGTACTTACACTCATATTTTGATGCCTTGTAAATGAACAGATAGAATTAGGTTAGATTTTTTTTTTTTTTTTTATTAAAAATTGAAACAAAACAAAGGTGCCTTAAGATTAAAAGGGAAATAAACACGTGTGAAAGGTTCAGGCTTTGGCACCAGGGTCTTTTCCAGCTGGTCCTGGACAGCCGGTCTGGAACTCCATGGTCCTGGCCCCTTTTTCGCTTTCTTACAGGAAAAGTAATAAAAATGCTAAAATGAATAACAGAACACATGATGACAGATTCCTACCAGTGTGATGTGACCTGTCTGACCTGGGCTGTTGTAAACAGCAGTAGACGATGGACGAAGACACAATGAGCCGCAGGTTCAGAAAAAGAGGCGAGTCCGTCCGGTCCATTTCAGGTGGAAATCACAAACATAAAGAATAAATCAGTGTTCAGCTCACGGTGACAACATGAATACATCCAGTTCTCTGATTTAGGTTTAGTGTCAGACTGTTGACCAGTTAGTATTGGGTTAACTGGACTTCACTTTGGACTAAACAGCTGATACCACTGACTACTGTTACAGCATGAACCAACTAAACAGGGAATATTTATGTGATATACATACCATTGGTTTGTTTGACAGTCAGATCCACTGCGACCGTTGTGGTCCTTTAGTTTCTTTTAATCCTGCACAAATTTCTTCAGCTTTCCTCGTATTTCTTTAGGCTTGTGTCTTATATTTGGCTCCAACAGCTTTTACTCGCTCGTTTCGTGTCAGTGATTCAAAGTCCGTCTGAATTTCCTCGTCGTCCGTCCACATGTTGTAGCTTCTCTTTTGGTCCATTTTCCGAATTATAAAAATACAAAGCTTGTGGAAATTAAATGAGTTAAATATTGGCAGTGAACAGAATGCGGAAACGCTGTCAGTCTAGTCCACCACTCAGCGTTCTGCAGCACACAGCTCCGCCCCTTAAAGTTCCTGGTAATCTGAAAAGTACTACCTCCCTACCAGGAACTTCTTCGGGGTAAATTCGGGGCCGGGGGAGGGTCAGTTACCAGGGTAATTTTCGGTGGAAACGCACCAGGAACTTTGAAAGTTCAGGGTAATACAGAAAGTTTCTGCAAAAGTTCCTGCGGTGGGAAAGGGCCTTGTGACAGTGTGATTTATTCTTGATAAAGTGTGACTGGGACTAATACTGTATGTGATCATTGTACCTGGTCAAAGGTGATTATTGGTGTTTATAAATAGGAATAAAAAAAGAATGTGTCTGAAAATGATTATGAAAACTTTATAAGCAACAGTAATAATCAACAATAATTATTATTCAATACTAGTATTAGTATAATAAAGCATCAGTATTTAGATACCATTGCAACTTAGTTTTTAATATCAATATTTTACCTAAAGTGATTGTTTTTTTGTTTTTCGTTTTTTGCATCAATGGGCAAAACTTTACAGTCTGTAGAAAATCTAACCTGTGATGCAGACTTTGGCTGATCACAGGTGTTTTCAGATAATTAGGGGGATAAAGATGTGATTTTCAGTTCTAATTACGCATCACTGATCAGATTCTGTCAGATGTGACTTCACTGCTGCACTTCATCATGTGACACGGGTGCTTGGAAGAAGTTTTTCTTTTCTATCTTTCCTTTCCTTTCTTTTCCTGTCCTTTCTTTGATTTTTCTTTCTTTTCCTTTCCTTTTCTTATCTTTCTTTTCCTTTCATTTCTTTTCTTGTCCTTTACTTACCTTTCTTTTCCTTTCCTTTCTTTCATTTTCCTTACCTTTCTTTTCCTTTCCTTTCTTTCATTTTCCTTTCCTTTCCTTTCCTTTCCTTTCCTTTCCTTTCCTTTCCTTTCCTTTCCTTTCCTTTCCTTTCCACAGAAGCATGAATTATATTCAGTCTGTGTGTTTTCAATTCGTGTTCTTTTTCCCTTCATTTCAGCTCCTGCATCTTTAAAGGAAATTGTTTTTTAAAGGTTTATTACATAAGAATCATTTACTTTACATTAAGTTTGTATTGAAGTCTGTCTGTTGACCTTATCTCATTCTTTTCCAGTTATCAACATCCATAGTAACATTGATTTATTACGCACTTTGCAAGAATGGAAGTTAAAAAAAAAATCATAAAAATCCTTAATTCTCACTAGTTGTGTTTCAATAGTGTCAAACGAATTTCAAGCAAATGTTCGAAATGTCACAAAAACAAAAATTGGACTGAATTTATATAAACTTTCTGGAGAAAATAACCCATGATGAACTGTGTCCCCAGCAGGTGGCACTACAGACTATGTTACACATGGGTCTACTAAACAGAAGAGAAGAAGTAGAGCATTCTGGTGTTATTATTTTTATATAATGGCTGTGACATCTTTTTTCATGGATGGAACTGGAATAATTAAATCCCATCAGTCCACACTAACGGTTGTACCAGACAAGTTTTCACACGTTGTCAGAATATGTGAGAGGACTGAGAAAACAGCTGATCAGTCATGTGAGTTAATTATTCACTATATAAGAATTGATTTAAAATGCCCCGTGGGTACATTTACTTTATGGCAAAAAATGAGCAAAAAAATTTCATTTGGTAACATTTGTTGAATTTTGCTGTGTCCATTCATTTTCCAGTGCAAAATGTCAGAATGTGCATTGAATACACTCATGAAAACACACCTACTTTCTGCTTTTTTCTGTTCCTTTACAGCGAGAACAGGGTATAATTATACTATAGCAGCACAACATAGACTCCAACACAAACTCCCTGTACAAATGGACATAAATTACATCTTCAACCTTTAAACCTCCTTTATTCGCCCTGAAATGTAAAAGGCATCATTAAATTCCCATAAGCCCCTGATTTAAAACAAAGCACAAAACCCATATTCCCACTATAGCAGAGTACGCACACATTGTACCAACTTGCACACACACAACTCAGAGGATAGAGTTACAATGAACAGTCAAGGTGGATGTTCGATTGAGCAGTAAATCTATGTTATTTACGTTCCATCTTTTTTACCCCTTTCATACTTTAAGAAACCAGGAGGGAAAAAATGACCTTCAATGGAGCCATTTTTATTTTAACATCAAATTGCAATTCAGACACCAAGAGCAAACACAATATTGAGCTATGGACCTGTAAATTCACAGACTTTCATTTTCATCTGTGTTGACTGGCTTTCATTCTAACTTGTTGCTGTGGAAAATGAAAGGTCAAGGGAAATGTCAGACAAAGCATCACACTGTTTTTGTGTCTCTATAGTTATAAAGCACGTGTTCTTTTGTGTTTTTATACAGATAGACTGACTCCTGGCTTCAATCCACTATAACATCAGTCATGTAGTATTACTGATAAATGGCAGGTATTCTGTAATTCTGTAAATTGTTAGCCTCATAGCATAACTGCCTAAATCATACACAAATGGACAAAAATATTGGGACACGTTGAATTTTGGTGTTTCTTTCCTTCTCCTTTTCTTTTTCTTTTACCTTTATTTAAGCAACACCAATTGACAAGGAAACATGTACAATTTTATACAATATTTACATTAAGTCATCATAATGTGGGGGGAGGGAGGTGGATGGGGGTTAGGATATAGGCTATAGCATGTAATGTACAAAAGAAACAAAATGTATGACTGACCAGGTACTACAGATCATTATCCTGTCTTGGTTGTGTAAATGTTTTGTGTGTGGTGAAGAGTGTGGGATGTGTATTTGGTGTGAATGTTGTGATGTGGGCTACTCAAAAAGTCTGGATGACAAAAGATAATCATTAATTAACTGAAAATAAGTGAGACGAAGAGAAAGCAAAGAGAGAGAGAGAAAATTTTATACATACACACACACACCTATGCAGGGCTACAACAGGTAAGCAAATTTAGATTTGAAAAAAAAAAAGGTGCTCCTTTTCTAACAGGGGTCTGGGCTACAAAACAATGACAAATGTGATTATGTAGTCTAACACTGTGATAAATGTATTTCGTATTAATGTTAAAGTTTCTCAAATCAGCATGAACAGGACAATTACAGCTGTAGACATGTGTCCCAATATTTTTGTCCATATAGTTTATAAATATCAATATTTCCTTAAAGTTTGATGGGAGATTTTTCTTCCTCAGTGAGATGTGAAGAAAGTAGATGGCTAGTTGTGGTAGAAAATTATTATTTACAGTCAGAGCATGAAAAATAGGTGGAACATTAAAAATCATAGTCATGGATAAAAATAATAATTAAAAAAAAAGATCAATGTTGAGAGAAATTAAGTAAAAACCATCTCTGAGTCATTTTGGAAGCAAAGATAAGAATTTAAACTAAACTAATCAATGCAATGTAATAATATTTATCCCAATATAAACTATATTATGATATTTGTCAGTATTGTTTTGTATCCCAGACCCGTTAGCAAAGAAACACGTGAATTCGTGTCCAAATATTTTTGTCCATTTATGTATGATTTAGGCATGTATGTAACTGCAAAACACATTTACACTGTCTTTTATATACTGTTCAGCAGTGACTAGAGTTAAGTATTTCCTAATCAAGATGATTATATACCTTGACAATTCTTTCTTTATTAGTAACACACACCATTCTGCATTTGCTTTAGTACTTCATTGTTTATTCAGTACCAAATATGAAAATTTAAATAAAACAGGATTTTCTTGAGCTTACACAACCACACAAAATAAATACAAAAAAGTGACTACCCATTTTTCCAGTACTGTTTTGAAAATCATACCTTTACAAGTAATACAAAACAGTGTTTTTAGCGAGCCATGCATTTGAATACAGAGGTCAAGAAGCATGCTATTTCTTGGGTTAAGACAAAAAGCGCAATAAATTAATCTTCATCAACTGTCATAGTGGAAAACCCTCAGAACCTGCAGCACATTCCACAACCCTTTTGGCCTTTGCAGCACTTGCAGCAATAGCGGCACATTGAGAGGTGGCTCTGGCGCTTCTGCCTGATGTGATTTGGCATCTGTGTGAGAGAAAGACAAGAAAAAAAGCCCACACGAGACATGAGCAAAGTGTTCATCTCCTACATTTCATCCTCCCCTTGTGTGCGCAGAGCAGCAGGGTACCCCGTGGGGAAAACACATCCACTTACATTTTAATTTGCTCATGGTAATTGGCTCAATTCATTCAGTCAATTGAACATACCAGCCACGATTCCATTGACATCTCTTGATGTGCCGCAACTGGAGTGTCATTGCTCCCTGCCTCCTCCGGCTCTCGCACCTGTTAATGAATTATGCACATTTAGGAACCACGTCTTAGGATCGTGACAAAACATTTATAGCTAATAAGCAAATGAAGTGAGTTTAAGTTGAATTCTTACCCCATTGAATGGAATGGCGGAGCTCTCCAGAATGCAAATAAAGGCGAGCACGAGTGTCACTGCAACTGCAATGCTGAATGCCTTCATTTTAGGGTTTATTTATTAGATCCTTTTGAAGATTAGACTTGATAGGTCTATTTTCTCATGGGTGTCAGACCACCGGGAGCACCCCCAATGTCTTCGGTGTATTGTTCGGCTCCGGTGATGGGTGGTGAATCTCTGAGTGAGATCTTAGCGTGACCCTGTGTGGCTCCTTCCAGTCCTCAGTCGCTGTCTGAGGGTTGAATATGCACACCGGGCTGGTATTTATACTCCCTCAGATGAGTGTTGCCTCATCACCCCGGAGGCCCAGTCAGTTCCTGGCAGCTGTTACCTAACTCCGCTGGGGAAGTTTTGACCTCCGCGTTTCTCTTCGGCAAAGTTTTGTAACATTGAGGGAAATTCTCTGACCTGTTTGGATTATCTGCTCAGCAAAATCCAACCAGCTCTGAACTTTGAAATGATATTAGTTTTTTTTTCCAAGATCAGAGTTAGTATAGATTGGAAATTCTCATTGGCTTTTCCGTTTTTACACCCAAGTATTAAAATGTTTTGGTGTCAGTTTTGTTGTAGTTTTAATTTTAGTCTGATTAGTTTCAGCTCTGATTTAATGAAAATGTATTGTCATTTAAGTTTTTATTGGTTTTCTCATATTTTCCGTCATTTACAAACAATAAAAAAAGTGAAAAAAAAGAAAAAAACAAAAAACGAAACAACCCACAACTTTAAAAGGCAGTCGCAATGAAATTAAAATGTATTGCATCAAATATGATATAAAAATGGTGCTTAAGCCAAAGGTGCAAACAGCTCCAAGCAACCAAAATCATCTATTGACTACTAAACCTATCAATACATTGAAATATTTCAGGTAAAATACAGTTTGTCATCTTTTCATGGTCATCACATATGATCCATTTGGACGTTCTCTGTAGTTACCATGGAAATACCGTCATCTTCCACAACATTGTTTCACCAGTAAAATCCATGGAATTGGATCAATGACACTGGATGGACAAACTTGTTTTTACATTCATTTATTGATATCTTTGCGGAAAAAGTCTGAGCTTTTATGAACATCTACATGTTCAGTGAATTAAATATAGGATTATATATACTGGATTTTCACTGAAAAAAGTCAAAATACATAAGATAATAATATAATAAATGGTGACTATATTAGTATTCACATATCATTTCTATCAGCAGCGTAGTATGAATTATTGTTGGTATAGCGTGTACAAAATACCTATGAGATGAATATATGAGATTTTATTTGGAATGATGTACTATTGTTGTACTGAGTATTTTGTACAGCACTTATGTGTATCTTTACATGCTGTTTAGAGATTACTTAGTTTGGCAAACCGAATATGACATTGTATGTTTCAAATATTTTGTGTTTTAAATCCATAATTCCATCTTATTTTATCTCCAGCTGCTCCTGTTTTTAAGTAGAGTTCTCTGTTTTTAATTTGTCTTTGTCACTTTTACTTTTAGGTATTTCTGATATGTCCATTGGATGTTTCAAATGTCTTGTTCTGCCTCAGCTATATTGTAAAGGAGGTTACGTCCTCAATATATCTCCATGCTTAAATAAAGGTTAGGATGATACAACAATACCATTTTTGTTTGTTTTTTCAAGAAATACTCCATTGTCTTATGTTTAAAGAGGAGAGAAGTCCCCTGTCTGTTACTTATAGTTCTGATGAACTTTATCAGTAATACTGTGTAAAAATCCAAATATACACAGTAATGGAATGAAACAGCTCTTTCTATGCCATATTTGTGGACTTTGAGAAAGCCTTTGATAGCTTACATTGTGACTCACTATGGAAGATTCTTAGACGCTCTGGGATACCATCCAAAATTGTCAATATCATTAAATCACTGTATGAAAACTCTGAATGCAAAGTCATACACAATAATACACGGACGAACCCTTTCAGAGTTAACACAGGGGTCAAACAAGGATGTACTATCACTCATACTCTTTTCTCTGGCCATTGAGTAGTTAATGAGAAACGTAACTCAGGATTAAATAAAAGAGGCATACAGTGGACAATCAACACAACATTGGAAGATCTAGATTATGCTGATGACATCAGGCTACTATCTTACAAACATGCCAAAGTACAGGGAAAAGTAGAAAGACTCAACAAAATATCCAGCACTATCAGCCTCAAAATGAATGAGGGAAAGACCCAAACATTAAGAAAAAACACCTTGAATGACACCTCCATTACAATGATTGGAAAACCAGTAGCAGAAGTAAAAGAATTCACTTATCTTGGCAGCAAAATTACTGATAATGGGGACTGCACAAAGGAGGTAGAGGTGAGAATCAGTAAAGCAAATCAAGTTTTTGCAACTCTCAGACAAGTATGGAGGAGCACCAACATACACACCAGCACAAAAATCAGCATTTACAGAAGTTATGTCCTCAGTATGTTGCTGTATGGAGCAGAATGCTGGAAGGAAACAGCCCCATTAAACATAAGTGTTTACAGCGAATCCTGAAGATATTCTGGCCAACCATGATATCCAAAAAAAATTTTAAACCTTAAAACAAAACTCATGCCAGTTGACCAATTGATAGAAGTGTGCAGATGGACATGGCTGGGGCACATCTGCTGAATGACATCTACATCCATAACAAGAACTGCCTTAAGATGGACGCCACAAGGAAGAAGGTCAAGAGGGCGGCTCAGAGAAACGTGGAGAAGAACTGTGGAGAGAGAGGTGAGAAACCATGGCTTCTCCTTAGACAAAGCACCAAGGGTAGCAGCAGACTGAGCCTGACGTAGAAGCTACCTATTGCCTCACCCCACCAGGCTCAGAAGAGGATGAAAGGTGCTGTATGTAAGAATTATGTTTCAAGTAATCATAAAATGGCCTTGAATGTCACCAGACATTAAGGAATCGTGTTCATTTCAAATACTGATATCACTGATAGTAGTAGTCCAGCCAGAATATTTGCATTTGAAAAGCTAAGTGTCAGCTCACAAGTAATGTTTTTGTTGTCATTTTGTGTTTTGGTCTGAAGCTCCACCCATCACATACCTCAAAATCACGAAGCCAGTAGCGTTTCAGCATCCAGGTTGCTAGTTCCCACTGAGCTACAGCTGGAACATTTCTGATCATAAATGTCCGATATTACAAAACCTAAAAGGCCTCTTATTATTCCAAATATGTATGTCGTGTCAAAGTAAGAAACAAAACAAGGATATGTATAGGAGATGCTTTCGAAACATGGAGACGACTGAAAGCAGAGAAGAATTTGAAGACCAACACTGGCTCTCCCATGGTGTCCCCAAGCTTTCAGTGGCTCTTACCAGGTGGTGAGACAGCGGGCCTGGGCTGCGATGTCTTCTCCTGGGGTGAGTTGCAGTGTTTTCTCCTGGGTGAAGAGACCGCGGTCCGGCCCCAAGAGAAAACACCACGGCCCGGTCCTGGGAGAAGAGACCATGGCCCAGGTGAAGAGACTGGGCCCGGTATGAGTACCGGTGTCGGACTCGTAACTTGCCATGGTATCTCCTTGTAGTAGACGCTCGTGCTGGATCTGGTAACCCCTTGTCTGGGGGAAGGGGGAGGGAACCCCACGCTCTACACTATTTTGAATGTGATTGCAGTACCAGTTTGGTACAATCCTACATACGACACCTTTAAGTACGTAAGTTTACACAGCCAATCTATCTTCCCAAAACTTACAAAAAAGTCACAGAGCTGTTTTCATTGGGACACTGGTTGTCAGAGTAAATAACACGATATGTAAATTAATTTGTGTGACATGATATGCAGAGGAGAGGTCAACAACAGGAAGATGAAAAGGATGTGTCAGACATGATAAGATGAAACGAAATCAAAAAGAACAGAATTTTCAAGCATTTTTTCAGTATTAAAAAGTCAATCATGTGTTTATTTGTGAATATTAGCTTTTATTACATGTATGTGTTATTTGGTTTTGAGGTATTGCTGCCTTGTTATCATTACTTTTCAGTGGTAGAAGTGATTGTTGATGTTATTGTAGCACCTTTGGTCCTAACTTTTAGGTTGAGGAGATACTCACGTCACTGTTGGTCTGGTAGGAGTTGCACCAGGAAGTTACTCACAAAAAGGAGTGGGTGTTGGATTATAAACAGGCAACACTTTAATGCAGGGATTAAAGCAAAAATTTTTCATCTGACTTAAAATTTTCTTCTGGTCAAAATCATTGGCCACAATTAAAAATGATGCAATACAATACTACTATAGCGTACAAGTTTATGCAGTCAGATTTGGCAATACTGTAAAACACACTGAATGGGAGACTGTACAGGTGTAGAAGATTAGTAACATGGATAGAAAAAATGTCATGTGTGGTATTGGTGGGGGGTCTGGGGGTCCTCCCCCAGAAAATTTTTAAAGCTTCAGGTCAATTTTGGTTCTCTCTGGTTAATTTTAAAGGGTATGAAAACCTATGAAGCAAGTGAAAATAATAAGTAGAAGAAAACTTTACTGCAAAAAATGAGTGAAAAACTTTTTATTTAACAATTTAGGAACTCCTAAAACATAACTCCAACTCCAACAGCACATGAATTTTGGGGAAAATGTCTGTGTAAATCAGGCATGTCCAAAGTCCGGCCCGGGGGCCAATCACGGCCCGCGGTCAGATTTTCTACGGCCCACAGCTTGGGTTTTAGAATGTATTATTTATGGCCCGCTTGGACCGTTGAACAGAGTACATGAATCATAAAAGGTTCAAAATGCAGTTTCTCCTTTCACCTCATGGTGGCAGCACCACTCTTACTCTATCTGGCTCTGTGACTTTGCCGTGAACCCTTTTTGCTAATTTCTAACCATGGCGCCTGTAAATAAAAAAACGAAAGTTGACAGTGAGGGCCGCTGCTTCCAGGAGAGATGGGAATTACAATTTTTTTTTCACTGAAAATCAAGGCGATTGTGTTTGCCTAATTTGTCAAGAGACTGTTGCCTTGTTTAAGGAATTCAATGTAAAGAGACACTAGCAGACAAAACATGCTAACGCATACGACAAGCTAGCAGGGAGTGAGAGTTCCGAAAAAATGAAGCAAATTCAAGCTGCTTTAAACTCAACAGTGACTCTTCATGTGAACCTGGGAGTTCAATGAATTCACCACCAGGGCAGGCTACCAAGTTGCCAGGTTAGTTGCCTCTAACTGCTGGTGTTATGTACTTGTAGATGTGACACAAAATATTACTTTCTGAATGATTTTGTGAAAGACAAGAGTAAGAGTCATATGTTTTCATCTTAAATGTTAACAGACTTTGCATTACTGAGTAATATATGAGTAATGATTACTCATATAAGTCATGTTTAAAATGAATGTGGGGTTAAGATTTTTATCAGCTTGGATGTTTAAGATACTCCATACAGTTTGTTCTATGTTATGTGACTCCAGATGTGAAAGGAAGGCAGAAATGTATTTTTTTTTTTTTTTTTTAATTTGTTCACACCTGAGTGGCTTAGATTTGGTTATATTGCCATTTAAAAAAATGATATTGTGACAATGAAAATAAAATTGTTGTAGAACAGCGCATTTATATGTAATTTTTACTGTTTAAAAAATTTCCAAAGGGACCACTGGCCCCTGGCAATGTCCACATTATCAGATCTGGCCCTCTTTAAAAAAAGTTTGGACACCCCTGGTGTAAATGTAACCCTAACCAACTAATCTTTTATTTTTTCTGCTTTTTGGCACTGAAACCAAAAGTTTCAAGCTTGGTTATTCCGGATGTACGCTTCTGTTTTTTTTCCAGAGACACATGGCACAGTAGAACTTTTCACTTTAGCAGTAGAGGTGGAGGTTGTTGCAGGGACAGTGGAGCTTGGAGCAGAGGAGGTGAAGGCTCTGCCTGGAGCAGAGTTGGAGACTTTGTTTACTTTTTTAACCTAATAGCTTGGAGTATCTTCACAGCTTGTTTAAGTTTCAACTCCTTTTGTTTATTCACTTCCTCCCTTCTTTGCTTTATATGTTCTTTATATCTTGTGTACGAAGAGAGACACATTCTTCTCATTGCAGCACTGATGTCAATACTGGGAAATTTTTTTCCAGAGGCCTTAATATGGGACTTTATAATGGCTAAAGACTCTTATGTCTCAATATGAAGCCTAGCCCTGTCTGTTTCCACAATGTCATCCATGATGTTGAATGAGCCCTCCACAAGAGGAAATTATAGAAATTATATTCCGTTACAGATACTCTCTGAGGGTATTTAAAATACAGTGGCTTTGCAAATTCCAAGGGTGTTACTCATTTATTCAATTTTATCTTTGTACTGTACCACACAGATAGAAATAAGATGCTAAACGGGTCAAAATAAAGCACTTATGCAGTCGGGTGCGTAACCGCGCAAGGCCGCGGTGCGCACAGCCGCATGCACGGGAATGGCACATACACACAAACACAAACACACACACTAGCCATATACCGACAAGAGGAGATAAGCTATGAACCCAAACATGAAGGTACATGTAGATCAGTTCTGTCTTCTTACCTTTTCGCTGTGATTCTTTCATAATGAAAGCTACTTGTTAGCACTAAACTAAAGTTAGTCTGGAGGCTGAACTTCGGTAAAGCTGAACTTGTCCATGTGTTTCTGAGGCACATAATGAGCAGCGTTTCCTTCCAAAGATAAATAGTCATCAATCTCTCCTCCCGACATAAAAATAAAGAAGTCATCTTATTATCATCACTGTTAAACCTATCAGCCCCCTGTGCACCTGCAGACCGGAGCGCTGCAGATGCAGGACTGCAGACCCAGGACAGGATCGCGGTGCCGACTGGACTCCACGAAACACGTGGGGAAGTTACTTCAATATGACTTTTTTCCCCCCTCAATTTTTCCATTTGACAGAAATCCATCGTGGTGACAAAGAACTTTAATCCCTGCTTTAATGTCACACAACAACTAATAAACATTAACATCTTAGAATCACATTTATTTACCAAAATAAGGCACCATAAACTAAAAGAAAACCAAATAAGAGTCTACTGAAGTCAAGCTCTCCAACTCAAGGCTCAAGTAAGTTCAGTTATGAAAAGGGATTCCCAATGTGTGTGTGTGTCCTGTGTTTATGTCCACTCAGTTACTCCATCCTCAATTTCCACTACCCGGGTAGGTGAGGAGTGTGTGTATCTTACCTGTCTTCAGAATGACTGATTCAGATGATCTGAAGTCTTCATGGTAGGTCCTGCAGCTGGCCACACCACATCTCCAATTCTCATTCTCGCTGGGCTGGGCTCACCATCTAAGTCGTCTCTTTCTAGTCCTCTGACAGTTGATCAGGCTAACCAGGGGAACAAAAAACCAACCTACACAGAAGGTGCAAAGTTGTGAGATTCTTCATCTGATTCTATCTGTTTCTCATGAGATCTCAGTATCTTTCTCATTTCTATGCATGAAATATATCACCAAGCATCAAGGAAATACATACACACATTAAAGTGATTTATTATGAATATTAACAATTAATTTTAACCATAAATGTAATCATACATAAATTACCATACACAACAGTACTATTTTCATATACACAGTTTATGCATCCTTTAAACCTCAATTTGACATATATAATCAATGTTAGCTATTTTAATCCACCTTTATTAATATTTACCTATTTAACAACAATGAGATACAATTTTTATACACAACTGTGAAATTTCTTACTCAAAAATGAAATATACCAAACCTTAATGGCACTGTTACTTATTGCAGTGATTAAAAACATGAAAATAGGAATTCAAATGGCATTAAATATAAATGAAATGCCTCTCAGTACAAAATATACATAAAGTTCACTTTAGCTTAGCGATTAGCATGAGCTAAGCATAATAATAAGCTATTAGCAACTCGCGCTAGCGATTAGCATATTGCTGTCATTAGCATATAAGCTAGCAATCTTTTCTTAAGCTTTAAATTACATAATGAAGGGCACAAAAGTCATGAAAAAACATTGGAAAACATGTTATGACATCTACTGAGCAAGGTAGACCAACTTATACCAAATTAATAGCATATTAAACATTTTTTTCCTTCAGAGCAGCTAGCGAAAAGCCGGCTAACAATCTGCTAACTCACCGGTGGTTCAACAAGTGTAAGGGGGGTTTGTCCTCCTCGGCTCACAGCTTATCGGGATGAAACCTGGATATGTGTGTGACTACGGGGGTCTGACTGTGGGTGTATTTCTCCACTTATCCACCAGTGTCAGCTACGGTATGCTTATGTTTCGCTATCGTCTCCCTGGTGTGTGTTGCTGCCTGCCTCCTGTCTGACAGTAGGTGGTGTTGCACAGGTGCAGACTTCATACCTGACTGAGGCTCATGGGAACACAAACACTCACAGGGGAACACTGCCCCCTACAGGAGGTGCACTGAGGCTGTCTAAATGACATATGTAGGGTTAGTGACCTGATTTTTCGTGTAGATTACATTATGATAACATCGACAATCACTTCTAACACAGAAATTTTCCCATCAGTTTCAGCGGTCAACACTGTGCATCTAAGGCTACATTCAGACTGCAGGCAAATGTGGCCCAAGTCCGATTGTTTTCCCTGTATGTGACCTGTATCCGATCTGTTAAAGAAAGTTTGAACAGCACAAATCCGATTTTTTCAAATCCGACCTAGGCCACTTTCATATATGGTCCTAAATCCGATACATATACGATATTTTGCAATGTGACTTCAGTCTGAATGGCCAGGTCGCATTTATCCAACCTTTACGTCACTGAAATGCAATAAACATCACAATTCTGCATCCCAGAAGGAGAAGCAACAGGAAAAACATATTGACTTCCATAAACACAGTGTGTACCTGCGTGGTCACGTATTAGGTCAGGACTTCCCTTCAGGGTCGCATTCACTTTATACTCAAGAACTGATAGAAGTCGCAATTAATATGTAATATGAACGAGCACACAAAAAAATCACCTGCCGTCTGAACGTAGCCTTAGTCAACATAGTTTTGACAGTGGAAAAGTCACTAAAAATGCAGAAATGATGGCAATTCATGATGTATTGTCATGAATTTAAGTTAAGAATATAGATAACATTACTATTTGATTTTTGGAGGAAACACTGCTGTAAATAATACACTTTTTTCCTCAGCATAACCACATAATTTATTAAAAACACAATAATAGTTTTGCACACTTATTTATGTATATAATTATCATATTGATAATAAATTGTCTAGTACATTTTGTACAAATTGCTGTTCTAATTGTGTCTTAATAGAGTGTTTTATTAGATAGATAGATAGATAGATAGATAGATAGATAGACAGATAGACAGATAGACAGACAGACAGACAGACAGATAGATAGATAGATAGATAGATAGATAGATAGATAGATAGATAGATAGATAGATAGATAGATAGATAGATAGATAGATAGATAGAACTAAACTTTGTACTGAATATGCATGTTGCTACAGTTGCTTCATCCCATTAAGGTGGATCAGTTCCAGGCCTTAGGATTGTAAGTGCTGGTTTGGTAGAATGGCCCCTGAGGTGACTAAATGCAATGAAGCATCATTAATATCATCAGGATGCCCTGGGCTTTGCCTGGTTTTATAAGCCAACATGTCTGCAGTGGATAAGGTCTATTGAATAAACTGACAAATGGATCAGAGTAATTGACTGTTTCCATAAAACCTTGGGTGAATCTAGTCTTACTTTTGAACTGTAATAACCCCTGAACATGAATACATAAATTAAACACATGAACATGCTGCTTCTGTTGCAGCTCTATACAGCTCTACATACATGTGACATTATGTAAGAGGAACATGTTAGTCTATACTACATAGTGTTCACAGATACAGTATTCATCTCCAATGTGTCCTGGCTGACTTTTCTGTGAACAAACAGGAGCTTTGAAGAGCTATGTGGCAAAGGTTAAGGCTGCGTGGGTCAATCTGTTGCACGGCTAAACAGAGCTGCACTTTTTTTTTCTAACTGGGAAAATCCTTCACTAAAGAGAGAAAGCCACTTTGGAATATCCATTGCTCAGTCTAAAGGATGTAATTACAACCTCTCAAATGGAATAATTAGCCACTCATTTTCAACACGTTGAGTTTTTGCATAATACACAGGAACCTGCAGTTGAACCAAATTAAATTCCTTTGAGAGGAGCAGAACAGTAGCCAGGATTAACACTGCATAGCCCACCCCCTTTGAAAAGGCAAGGTGTTTCAATGGGCATTAGTTAAAATGACTATAATAAGATAATCCGAAGAGCTTTATGTCTCTAGTCCTGCTCTTTCTCTTGTTTTAATCCATACCTATAGAGGTTCTGTGTGTGTGTATGTATGTGTGTGTCTTGTATGTCTATATCTATCATATACACAGTTTAAATACACATACAGTTCTATATAATACTAATATAATATTATATGGGTGCTTCTGTGAAACTGGGTTCATTTTGGTATCTGGCAGTTTGACAGCTTTTTAGACCCAACAATAAGAGAAAAATTTAGATATATTTCCCCCCAGGATGCACCTAATGATGACCTCAGATAAACGCAAAAAAAAAAAATTAGACTCTTGCTCTGAGCCATCCCAAAATTAATGAATTTTTTAATAAAATATTGAGGCCAAAAATAGGACCAAAACTGGGACATGAAAAGCTACCTAGGTGTCATTGCATTTGATCGGGAAAACATGGCTGTAAATGGTCTTATGTACAGCTATAAATAAAGACACTGTGTTAAATTTCATGATCCTAGTGGTTTTTCTAATCCAGACATGTGGGTTTTTCATGAATCTCAGTCTCATTCCAGGTTTTGTGTGTAACCCATCATGTCCACTTGCGTTACATGCGGAAAATCATAAGTGATGATGCAACCGCGGTCATTTTTGTGAAATGACTGCGGTTGCATAATTAGTTTGACTCCCAAAATGTAACTGTGAGAAAACAAAAAGATATTTAAAAAAATAGTTGCGGGTAATTTTTGTGTCCTTATTACCATGTTACATGCAGATTTTTGTTTTTATACATATGTGTATATATATATATATAAATGTGTTTGATCTGAAAAAATTGTTTCTCTTTTATCTCAGTAATTTTTTTTTTTTTTTAATATAGACCCAAAGTGCTTCCAAACTTGCATCATTACATTAGTCAGTATCTGGGTTACATTTTTAGCCCCCATGTCCTGTTTTTAAGGACCAGTTATATAGAAGCACCCATATACCCTCACACAATGCTTTAGTTGATAGGTCTATCCATATTGTGTGTTAATATACATATATATGAAATCACAACATAACTATATATCATACCATATCATATTATTAAATATAGACATGCAATGCAAATACAAACATAATAACAGCTCAGACTGCAAATTAATTGGAGTGAAAAAAGCTCCCAGAACACTAAAAATGTGAGAATTATTTTTTCCCCCATGGCAGACGGAGCATTAAACACCTTAAGAGTAATTAACCTGTCAAGTGTAAGAAAACTAATCCAAAACATCAGCCTGTGAATACCAGCAAAAATCAATAACAGTGGAAATGAAATAACAAAAAAGACAAAATAAAGGTGCAAACTGATAAACTGTGGTCAGATAAAATCAGAGGCCATTTTAATTCTCATTATACCTTCAAAGTCTTTCCAAATTGCCTGCGCCCGTTCAATTAGTGTGACAACATGTGGCTGGACCTCTGCGTCAGTCTGTCTCATTCACTGATAACCCCGCTGGCCTCCACTGCTTGCTTTGGGTGACCACAACATCAGTGTCAACAAATACAACCATGAATGGCTCCACATGTACTGGACTACACCCCTATAGTCGAATATGAATGAAAAGCTTTATGTACATATATGGTATTTGTGTTTGTGTCAGTGTCAGTGTGTTTGACTAAATCGTAGAAACAGGCTCTGCTTCACTTGCTCCTGAAGCGGCACGTCGTGTTCAGTCGTGACAAACACATGTCATTCTGTTTGCCATGTTTCACTGCACATGACTCAGCCGATGATGAAGATGAGTATGACAGAAGCTGACAGAGAAGAGGCAAACTTCACTCCTACATTACATTGAGTCTTTGACTGAAGAGACATTTAACCCATAAAGACCCAAACAGCCACCGGTACCAAAACCATCTACTGATCTAAATGGTTAAATACCTGTTGACCCACTAATCCTATCAATACATGGAAATAATTGGTGTAAATACTGTTGTTGTTTTTTTTTATTAATCTTTTTTGAGCAATGTAACAGTACATACAAAGACGTGCATACATTATACATTGCCTTTTATATTATTTTTTCTCCCATGCCCAAACCAACCCCCAGGCATTCCGAGAGGGGGCAACAGCAGGAAAAAGAACATTATGACAAAGTCTCTATGCAGTAGAAAATTAAGTACAAAAAGTAACAAATCTGTGATATGCAAAAATAATAACTGAGCCGACAGAAAATGGGAAGGAGAGAAAAAATAAATTAATTTAAAAACATACAAATAGAAAATAAAAAAAATAGTAATAATAAGTGGGCATAGCTTGTAGATACATGTGCCTACTTTACAATATTAGGCATTACATAAAAGTGTCAAAGGCAAAAATAATTGGTAGACAGAATAAATTAAGATAAAAAAAACAACACCTAAACTAACAAAAAATACAGAGTAGAGAGTAGGGTGGTGGTGTGAGAGATCGATCTGAAGGCAGTATTAGTAAAGACTGGAAGTAATCCAAAAAAGATTGCCATTTATTAAGAAATTTAGTTGAGGAACCTTGCAGTGAGAGTCTAATCTTTTCTAATTTAAGAAAAGCCAAAGTGAAATAGATGAGGGTTTAGGAGATTTCCATGAAAATAAGATATGATGTCTTGCAAGAAGGGATGTAAAAGCTAATAAATTGGACTCTATTTGGTTTAAACAGCAGTCAACAGGTGTAAAATATAGTTAGTCATCTTTTCATGGTCATCAGATATGACTCATTTAGACGTTCAGAGGCGCCGTAGTGAACATGGAAACACCATCATCTTCTACAACATTGATTCACCAGTAAAACCCATGGAGTTGGATCAATGACAGTGGATGGAGATGTTTGTTTTTACATTCAGTTATTAGTATCTTCGCTGAAAAAGTCACTTTTTCTTGAGTTTTCTGTTTCTGATACAATATTCCTCAACTTTAATCTGAGTTTTTATGAACATCTACATGAATAGAATAGAATAGAATAGAATAGAATAGAATAGAATAGAATAGAATAGAATAGAATAGAATAGCTTTATTGTCGTTACACACGTTGTTCAATGAAATTACAGGTGGACAACAACAGTGGACTATGCAAATATATACAACACAATACCTGATTTTCACAGAAAAAACACAAAATGCAGAGGACAGTATTATAACAAATAGTGATAAATCACATAAGAAAGTTTAATGTAGAGAAAAAACTAATTTTGGAACTGCCACATAAGTAGCACTAGGTCTTTATGGGTTAAAACAGTGGTTCCCAACCTTTTTTGGCTTGTGACCACATTTTAACATCACAAATTTCTGGTGACCCCAGACATTCAAAACAGAGACATAATTTTTGCTAAAATTAATTTATTTTTGATCATGTAATAGTTTACTTTACTACGTTGCAAATAAACATTCATTTTAGATGACATTTAGTCTATATAATGTGTGTTATTATGGACGGAGGCAGAAAAGCCAGGTGTAGATTACTGCACAAAGTGAGAATTTGATTTTCCATGGTCAGGATATGTACAGGCAGTCCAGCTTGGAATTACAAGGCTGACAATTAATACTGAACAAACAACAACTCAAACTATGAATTATGAAAGAGCTGCAGCATCTGAAACTGACCACAATGAACATTTGACAGATAAACAGTACCACAGTGCTTCAGTTTTAGACTCACAGTTTGTCATGTCTGTTATGTATTGGGATTGTTTCTCTCAACTCACCATATATTTTTTATTAGTATTTTTTTTTAAAATTATCATTATCAATTCCTAGAAATTTCAGGTCACCACATTTAAATTCCAGGCGACCCCAAGGTTGAAAAACACTGGGTTAAAAAAGACGCGTCACGTAGACATAGACCTGGGTTTTCCATGTGTGTTTAGGTCTGGTTTTTCTTCACAGCTGCTCATCCTATCATTACGAATCTTGTGGCCAAACAAAAGCAGGCACCAGCACGGCGGACAGATTCACCTCAGCAGGCGCCACTCTACCTTTTTCCGTTGGTCAAGGGCATTGCCCCCATCTGTCCCTGTTTCGTCATCGTCCCCTGTTCCTCTCCCTATCCATTTCCCAGCCCCCGCACACCCCACACCCCGCCTTCCAGCCACTCGACTGGCTTTAAATGGAGCTGCGAAACACTCAACACTGAACTCAACTTCTGTGTCAGCTCGTCTGCCACCGAACCTCCCCGTGGACAACACTCTTCATCACAGAACCTGCAGGCAACACGCCCAAAATGACTCACAGACTGTGTTTAGATGTTCAGTCAAAAGTTGGCCACGCATGAGCCAGTTCTGCTGAATCAAAAACACGTGTGACCTGTAAATAAATACAAGAGTACAGTAAACTATGATTATGGCCTCATGAGCAAATGCAATACACCTGGCAGACTTAGGGGGCAGCATGGAGGCCAGTTTGAGAATTACAACTGGGAGGAATTTCCCCGTTTCCATGGTATGAAAAGTGCAGGGTGTCCATAAAGGCTCTTTACAATTTAAAGGGCTCATATTTTGCTAAACCCACTTTTATTAGTCTTTGGTTCATTTATTTGGGTATTTGGACCGTAATAGTTTGAATTTGAACCCTCCAGGTGCTGCAAAGCTATCTTTATATGCATTTTGGCAAAAATCAAGCAGATTTCTACAACTTGTTTTAATCCCTGCTTTATTTGTTACGTCTATATCTAGTTGCATCACAACATCTGCACGTATAAGGTTAAAACTTCCAACAAAATTTCTCTGAGTACGACGTAATTGTTTGTCAGCAGCAGCGGTTGTAGTAAAAACTGAAAATATGTCCAGACTTTGAGCCGATTACCTAAAATGTTCAGTTGTAGGTAGAATAGGACAGAGCAGCACTGCCAACAACCTGAAGGGGGTGGGGCCTGAAGTGGGTCATTTGCATTTAAAGGGCCAGCGCTCAAAACAACATTTTGGGGTCATTACTCAGAAATAGGTTTGAAGATGGACCTGTGGAGTTGAATTAATGAAGAATTCAGACCCAAGCAGGGCATTTACAGTTTCTGTAGACCACAGGGAAATGTGTTAAAATGCATAATTCCATTAAAAAAACCAAAAAATATCACTCCTTTAACAAATGTACTACAAAATAAAACGATGAAATATGTTAAATCAGATTTGTTGTATGTACTCAGTGGTTATCAAAGTTTTTAATGACATTGCATTTGTGTATTTCAGGTACTCTGTTGATGAAATAGGTTCTGTTAACCCTTTATCAAGCAAGTGACTATTTTTGGTCATTTCTGCAAACATTACTAGACAGTGACAGCACCAGTTACAGTGAGTCCAGTGAGTCAACAGTCTCGGGTCCAATGTGGTCTACAGGGTCTGTAAAGTCCACCTCTGCATGAACGGTGGATGGACGTTTCGGACTTGGACATTTCGGCCTAGGACGTTTCGGCCTAGGATGTTCCGGACTAGGATGTTTCGGACTGCACTTTTTGCAGAGTAGGACTTTTCGGACAAATCATTTTTCATAGGTAGTATCGAAGTACTCTAGTAGTGGAAGGGCCTGATCTGGTGCGGTGTCCCTCAAATGAGCCATGCCATCAGCAACCTCCCCAACAGGCAGAAAGGCAAGGGCATCTAGCTGACCACAGAACAAACAAAAGTCATTATCTGCCTCATACAGGTTGGAAAGACCCAAAGACTGAATCTTCCGCCAGATTGACTGTGTTAGGTGATAGAAACAATACTGGATTGTAACTTGCTCACCAAAGACATGATGAAGAGCAAGCTCAACACCACGCTCAAAGTCCACAATCACTATAGAGGGGTCACAACCAGCTGCTGCCAAGACACGAAGCATTTCTTCATACGTGGTCTGTGTCTTCCGTTGAAGCAGAGCATACGCGAAGGGTAGAAACACACCGTTGACCTCTCCTTGGATAACGTACAGCTGATAGAAGAGACGAGGGGCAGCAGCAAATGTCCCATCCATACACCAGGTATCAGATGCAGCCAGATGCTGAAGGTGTTCTTCAGTGGCGAAGACGATGATCCGTTCATCTGCTTCTGGTCCGTTGTCATAGTGAGGGAACTTGGTAGAGTTGTCACTGATGATTTGGCTCCATTGTTCGGGGATGGAAAGCTCCTGAAGAATTTGTGGGTCATTGGGTCTGTGTCCTGCTCGAGCCCTTCGTAGGACGCGCTTCACTGTCTCGGTGGATGGCAATCTGGCCTTGACTTCATCAGGAGCAGCAGATGTAGAGAAAGTGAAGATTTGGTTGGGCTTGTCATTGGTGGAACAGGCCTTCCTCTTTATGCCTTGTCGACACTTCTCCACCTCCACACCTGTCTCATCCGCAAGGTGACCATGTTCCTTAACAAGAACGGGGTTCTCAAACTGTTTGGTGGTTTTCAGTAAAGCAGTACAGCTGATAGGAGCTTCACGTTGAACACATCGCCAAGAGACTTCATCCTTAACCTTGGACGTAGACTTCACAGTATACATGAAACCATCTAAGCATAGTTTCTTTCCACCGCGTTTTGTACTGATTATCTCCATAGTGAACTAAGCAGAGTGTCAATGGTTCTGACCTGTTGGCATTTTGACATGCTTTATATTGGTGAGCAACATTAACTCAAATAACTGCTCAAAGTTATGAGTACTTACTTACCTCAGGTGATCTGCTTATCTCTATGATGTGCTCATTGATGATGAGTTCTTATTTACCCCAGGTGACAAACCACTGAGGTCTGATTAGGGCCACACTTTGGTGTGCTCACTGTGTTAACAGCTGAGGTGTGAATTTTCTGGCCACACTTTGGTGATTTGCTTATCTCTACGATGTGCTCAGTGTTATGAGATCTTATTTTGGACTCTTTCAAATAATGTGAGATTATATACTTGCAATGTAATTTGTATAATTTTGATACTTTAATTTGAGTATATTGTATACAATTTTAATATGTGATCGAGTGAATAATAAAATTATGTGCAAATAAACATAAATTTATGGTGTTTGTTTTTGAAAATATGATTTGTCCGAAAAGTCCTACTCTGCAAAAAGTGCAGTCCGAAACATCCTAGTCTGGAACGTCCTAGGCCGAAACGTCCTAGGCCGAAACGTCCTACATTCGCATGAACAGTGAGTGTACCTGCTTTGTTAGGTACCATGAAGTAATGGTACTAATGTAAGGAATGATGTTCAAAGGGAGAATGTGGATGTGGACAGGGGTCTGGATCAGCACTTATTTTGTAATGTTCTATAAGTGGTGTTCTAATGTTCTAAAATACATGTTGCTTTCACCTTACTTGTGTTTTTCTTGTATTTCTTGTATATGCTTCTTGGATTTTTTTTTATTTTTTTTGCCACTTATGGGCAAGGAACCAAATATGGTAATTTCATTGACCTTGATTTTCTACATGACAATGAAAAATTTGGAAAAATTTCACAAAAGTAATAAAGTCTTCTTATGTCCTCCAATAACACACTAAGGTCGAAATTTTGAATTTGAGAGTATTTCTAAGAGTGCCCTATAAAGGGTTAAATAAACTCCTAAAAAATGGCTACTCCTCAGGAAAAGGCACACTGTATCATGGTCTATTGAAACAAAATCGGATACACAGACTCAGTGAAACTACAGGATTAGGTATAGAAGAAATCTTTCACGTCCATCAATTCATGCTTGATACCATTGACACCGTTGATGAGGCTATGCAACAGCAAACACGGCAAGAAATCCAGTACTGTCTGGATGTGTTTCTTGCAACAAATGGTGTCCATATAGAGGTGAATTAAATGAGGCAAAAAACTTTAATATCTGCTTTTAATTTTGTTAGAATTTCCACAGATTTATCTATTCATTTGCTTTTGTAATAAATATGTTAAATTATAAAAAGACTTTACGGACATCTTGTATATTATTGGGAATTCAAGAGTGGGAGGAATATCTTAATAATGCAAGAATGAGAAAAAATATCTTAAAAATTAAAATGATCAGCATAAATTGACTGTTATGCTAGATGTGTCACCCAGTACAGTAATTTTTCATTTTGTGGGAAATGTTAGTCCTGTGGTATAATTAAATAGCAGATTATAGTGCTTCAGTCAGAACATGTAAATCAGTGTTCCTCTTAGAATTTTACATCTTAGGCAAAGCTGAAAGTGCTGAGGCTTTATTCTAAGAAACCTACCAGAAGCAGAGTAAGACATAAAGTATACATAGCAAGGATGAAACGGAAGAATTTCATTACTGGAATTATTGAATCATTACACAGTATTTCCTATTTTTAGCAAAGTAGTCATTTTTCACAAAAATCTAAAAAAAAAAAAAAAAAGAGGAATGAAAAATGTTGAAACTGAAACTCTGTTGCAAAACTTTACACATAATGCAGTCATGGATTAGTAATGGTGTCCTTGTCACCAGTTCATGTGTGTTTTTTACAGATGAACACTGAACTGAACTGGTAGTGCAGTGTACGGTGCATAAACTGGGCTAAACTGACTGAACAGGCTGATGTCTGTGTAGAAACCAAACAAACCCCCCTGAAGGATTTGGATAGTGACCCACCCCTCTGGTCAACGATCCTGAAACTGACACACAATACCTACTAACGACCCTAACCCCAGGGACACACAGCCTTTACGACCCTAACACTTAAATTGGGATTAACACCTACACAGACCACTTCCCCTGCAGGTTTATAAATGACTATTAAAGGGAATATTTCCATATTTAGCATCAGCACCTGCTGGTCAGTTTGGTTTATCATTAAATTTGTTTTCTGTGTTGGCATACTGTGATATTCTGCACTATCTCAGGTTCAAAACACACCATCTTTTTATTAAATACATTTTAGAAGTTTAAAGGAGCTGTATTTAAGAATTATTTTTCAAGTAATCATGGACGCTGAATCCCATTTCACCCCTTGGCCCTCCCCCTTACCCCTACCCGTCCGTTTTGCACATACATGTGAAGGGGTAGTGTTGTCCCGATTCTCAATTAGACAGAGGGGAAGGGCTAAGGTGGAGGGCTGTATAGTGCTCAAAATGGAGATTTTACAGGACCACACTACGAACAGAGGGGTAGGAGAAATTTCCCATAATTCTGTTCGAATATCAGCCAGATGGAGGTAAACACAGCCAAAAAGTGCAGCAATGTGGTGAAAGAAACACACAAATGTACGTATTTTCCTCATAAACAGCTTAACCATTTGATCAACTGTTTCATGCCGTTTCAATGTGTTATAAATGGTAAATGGACTGAACTTATATAGCGCATTTTCGACACCTTAATGGTGCCCAAAGTGCTTCACAATTCCGCACATTCACCCATTCACACACACATTCATACACCAGTAGGCGGCTGCTGCCATGCAAGGCGCTGCCAGACCCTACTGGGAGCAATTTAGGGTTCAGTGTCTTTCCCAAGGACACTTAGACATGTGGACAGTTGGAGCCAGGATTCGAACTGCCAACCCTTCAGTCACTGGATGACCCATTCTACGAACTGAGCCACACACGCCCATTATAGATCGCATTTCTGCCGTTTATAGTTGATAGCCACAAAAAGATGCCCCAAGCCCATGCAACAGAGATGGTTACAGGTGCTGACGGCATGGGGAATACTTTCAGAAACAAAGTTTTCACATCTGTTAATAGCAGCATCGATGACTGCAGATGACATAAAGTCACAAAGGGTTGTCCCATTTCATAGGAGAACGTTTCAACCCCTTACCCTTGCAGCTCCGTTTCAAGGGGTAGTGCCAAGTGCAGGGGCCAGGGGTAGGGGTAAGGGGTGAATTGGGATTGGGCCAAAATGGCCCTAAATGTCATCACACATTAAGGAATCATGCTCATTTCAAACGCTGATATCACTGACAGTAGTAGTCCAGCCAGAATATTTACATTTGAAAAGCTAAATGTCAGCCCCTAAATAATGTTTATATTGTCATTTTGTGTTTTGGTCTGATGCTCCACCCATCACCTATCTTCCAATCATGAAGTCAGTAGCGTTTCAGCATCCAGGTTGCCAGTTCCCACTGAACTGCATCTAGGAACGTTTCTGATCACAAATGTCTGACGTTATTAAACATAAAAGGCCTCTTATTATTCCCAAATATGCCGTGACAAAGTGAGAAACAAAACAAGGATCTGTATAGGAGATGCTTTTGAAACATGGAGACGACTGAAAGCAGAGAAGAATTTGAAGACTGACGCCGGCTCTCCCGTGGTCTGCCGTGGCCTGGGCCCGTGGTCTCACCACCCAGTAAGAGCCACCGAGAGCCAGGCCCAGGCCATGGTCTCACTGGGCCCAGGCTGGGGTCTCACACCACCCGATGACAGCCACCAGGTGAAGAGACTGGGCCCGGTATAAATACAGGTGTAGGACTCATTGCTTGCCGTGGTATCTCCTTGTAGTAGATGCTCATGCTAGATCTGGTAACCCCTAGTCTGGGTGGAGGTGGAGGGGATACCATGCTCTATAGTATTTTGAATGTGACTGCAGTACCAGTTTTGGCCACAATCCTACAAACTCCAGACTTCTTTAACTGTCAGTTAATCAGTTTGGGTCGCAGTTTGCCATTGAGCGCTGATAGTGGGTCCTGAAGCCAGACCAGTTTAGAACCACTGCACTAAACGACATTAAAAATGCAGTGGATTGATGGCTTGTAGACAATGAAGACCAGTCAAAAGAACTTTGTGTAAATGTTTTTTGCGTAATCGACACATAAACACAAATAAAGGTAATTTCAGATTGTGTAATGGCTGTAATAATCACATGGTTACAGATGTGCCAGTGCATTTTCAGATGAAAAAATGCATGGTTATTGTGTATGATCATATGACCACCACTGGCACAAAGCAATACATCGACTGTGTGAGTGTCAGAGTCTCAGCTGGTGTCACAACAGGTGACCAGAGGCTGAGGTGCCTGGTGGATGTGGTGGTCATGAATAGGAGTAATAAGACGTGGATGGACACTGCAAGGTCAGTCTCAGGTACATCTCCTCTGTCTGTAATGTCTGTTTAGCCTTCATGAGCCCTGCTGAAGCTGTCTGTGTACATTCTGTCAACAATATACCGATGGAATGTTCTCTCTGGTTTGTACTTAAATGTTTTCACTGGGGTTTTTATAGCCAGTAACAAACAACAACAACAACAACAACAACATATTCACTTAATCCTGCATTTGAATGGAGTACTGAGCACAGATTAAGTTGTTGTTAATAAAAGTCCATGTAGGCGTGACAGGCATGCAGAGGATCCAATGAAAATCTTCGTTACAGCAGCTTTATTAATGCTGTGTTCCAGGCAACTTGTAACTCATGTTTTTCCAACCTTCTACCGGTGAAAATGCACTGGAATGGCAGTCAAACCCGTGACTTCCCACCCGTGAACTCTTACTAGATTGATGTACTCCCAGTTC
Organism: Sphaeramia orbicularis; assembly: GCF_902148855.1. Classification (NCBI taxonomy): domain Eukaryota; kingdom Metazoa; phylum Chordata; class Actinopteri; order Kurtiformes; family Apogonidae; genus Sphaeramia; species Sphaeramia orbicularis. The sequence continues at coordinate 45,319,833 of NC_043972.1, forward strand.
CGAGTTCTGACGTCAAGTAGCAATGGGCCCCCATGGATGCGTTGTTTATGCAGATTGTTTATTAAAACAAGGTATTGCGCTGACATTATTTATCTGCAAATGTTCTGCATAATCAGCAGCGGCTCTAGAGTTAGCTAGTTTTCAGTCCATTGAGTGCAAGAATAAATTAATACCAAATACTTATCCAAATATACAAATAACATTATATAAAAGGTAGAACAGCTTCTCTTGCCTTATGCACTATTTTTCCTCCTCTGTTTCCCTCAGATTAGCTAAGAGCAAGCATCTTCAGCGATAGAAATGATTGTAATAAATGAGCATAACGTACAGTCCACCATGCTGGTTTGTTTACATCTAGCTACCACAATTCCTTGCGCTCAGGCAGTTTGACTTGCCTGGAACGTTACAAATTTGTGAGTCGTGGTTTGAAATCGTGACTTATGGACTAAAAAATCGGCCTGGAACGCAGCATAAGTTACTCATCCCCAAAGTCCATATTTCTTTGGGTCGCTTATCATTTCAGTTTTCTGCTGCAACAGTCACTAAAACTCAGTTCATTCATTCCACTCTCTTCTTTTAAAAAATTACAGTTAGTGACTGTAAATGACTGTTATGAATGCTTTAATATTGTTGGTTGTGGATGTGTCTCTTTTCGTCATCATCTTTGACCTTATCTTCGTTGTCTTCATTAGCAATTTCTTCAAACATCTTCTCCGACGAAACTGCTGGTCAGATTCATCTCAAATTTTATACATAGCTTACTTGGGACAATGTCTATAAAGTGTGTCAACAGTTTTAAGAAATAGCGAATTTTGAATTTTTGACACATTTTTTTAATATTAAAAATTTTGCTTTTACTTATCATAGTCCATATTTTTATGGCTTATAACATGTAAATGGTTACAGATATCAGTATTGTTACTATTGAGCACTGATATGAAGTCATACATGAACTTTCATTTGGGTCCATGACCTTTGACCTAGAGTGACCTTGAAGAGTCAAACTCAACATCACCAATTTCTACTTTTCAACACTCCTCTTCTCTGAACCTACTAATCTGATTCAAAGTTTGTTCACATTTTTGGGATATTTTAATTTTAATATGTTTGAAATATTAAAAGTTTGCCTTTACTTGTAATAGGCCATACGGTAAATGGACTGCACTTAGCGGTCAAAGCACTTTACAAGGCCTCACATTCACTCATTCACACACACACACACACACACACACACACACACACGCACACACACACACACACACAAGTAGATGTCTGCCACCATGCAAGGCGCTGCCAGACCCTAGTGGGAGCAATTCAGTGTCCAAGTACACTTCAACGTGGACAATCGGAACTAGGATTCGAACCGCTGACCCTTTGGTCATTGGATGACCCGTTCCATCAACTGAGTCACAACCACCCCAAATTTGTAAGACAAATCAATGCACTCACCAATATAGTTACTATTGAGCACTGATAGGAAGTCATATATGGACTTTGGTTTAATGGATTGAGTTCTCCTCCAGTGAAAGTCCCACCCACTTCTATTGGGAGATTGATCTCCTGAATCCAGACCACAGGACTCTAACATATAGACAGAACTTGACAACCTCGCAAACTCAACTTGGTATTGATTCTTCATAGAACATGCCAGTGAGATACAGGAACATTGGTCATATTTTTGCTGTTTGCCCTGTTTTTGTGTTGCCTTGTTGGTTCTCGATCAGCTCACCTGGTTAAGCTCAAATAAATAGATGAATAAATAGATGAAAAGATGACCCTGTGAAAACAGTAAATCATATCTGTTAAATATTTTTGAGCATATACGAAAAAAAAAAAAAAATCACAGTTTCAACATTGTGTGTTTTTAAAGTTGGAGTAAATTTCACTTTAGTATGGTTGATCTGAGCCTCTGAAGTGATTCTGAAGAGTGTGTTTATAACAACACAAAGTTAATGTCATCACACACAACTGTCAACATTTGTCACAAGGCTAAAATGACTTGTTTGATAGTGTTTAACATAACAGTGTTAGCTGTTAGCAGTTGGTTAGCATTAGCTTAATGAGTGTCACCATCGCTTTTCCCCACCTCCACCCTCTTGTCCAAATTTGGTCACTTCTGTTTGCGGCAACGGCCAAAATTTTTTGAACAACTGACATACTGTTACAGCTTTATTGTTATAGCACCCATTGTTGTCATGGAAAATTGCTGATTGGCGCATGTGCGGAAAAAGTTGTTATGCACCCCATTATGATGTTCACTATCCATCAACCAAACAGTCAAAGGTCATCTTTATTGCCATATCATAATGTCCTGCAAATACATGATTCAACTGTTGGTCAATACTGTACTCATCTGTAAAGATAGTTTCTGAAGGATGCTCCTCCAAAACATAAAATGTATAATACCTTTATTCGTTGGAACTGGTGTGTGGACACATATTTAGAGCTGGATGTACAGTGATTCCCTCATTTATTCAAGTGTTTATTATTTTGACTTTGACATCTTGTAATACAGTCAAAGCTAATTCCCAATATTACTGTTTTTTCAGAGAGCACAATCAGCTTTTCCCTGCTCTAAACTCTTATTTATTATTATACTGGTTTTTAAAAACCCACTATCAGTCGACCTCTTCTTAAAATAGTTTTCAATGCGATTCCATTTGCACTTCTTGAATTAAACATTTGCTTTCTTTGCAGATGCATTTCAAACTGTGCACCTCCGACCTTTACAATGAAGTCAGCACGGCTTTCAGCATATGCAAACAGAACTCTGCTGTCAGTTTGATCAGTGCCCGAGATCCAAGACAATGGCTGAAAAAAAAAAAAAAAAAAATCAAATAAAAACCAAGCTCGTGTCTATCCAGCATTCGTTGACAGCAGAATACATATATTTGTGCTGATACCACTATTATGAGTGAGACAGGCGCTGTGTAGTTATTAATGCAGGACCAAGAAAGATGAAAGTCAGTGCAGTACGCAGGTATAAGAAGCACTGTGCGTCAGATGAAATAAACCTGTTTCTGTTTGGTACTTTTCTACAAATAACAGCCTCTGAAAGAACTAGTGTGTGAAACAAGTTAAGGCCACAGACAATATATGGTCCTGGCAGAGCAGTCCTACAGCTCAAAAAGCACAGAGATAAGATAAACCTGTTGGCCAGCATGGGTTCAATGAAAACCAAACTATACACTTAGGTCAGAGGTGTCAAATATGCGGCCCATGGGCCAAAACCAGCCTGCCAAAGGGTCCAAGTCAGCCCGTGGGTTGAATTTATGAAATGCAAAATTATATTGAAGATATTGACAATCAATGGTGTCAAATTCATTTTATTTCAGGGGTCACATACAGACCAGTTTGACCTCAAGTGGGTCAGACCAGTAAAATACGACCATAATGATCTATACATAATGAAAACTCAAAATTTGTCTCTTTGTTTTAGTATAAAAAAGCAAAATGAAGTCCCGCCCCTTCTGGTTGTGTCCAATGGGACTTTGTTTCAGAAACAAACATTTTATTACAGTCAATGGTGAGAAATAAGTCATTTTTTGGTCCCATTTGAATGGAACTGTCATTTACACATATGATATTTGTCAGTTTAAAACAGGGGTGTCAAACATATGGCCCGTGGGCCGGTTTTGGCCCAGACAGGGTCCCATGGAATTAATTTTTGAAATGCAAAAATTACACTGAAGATATTAATAGATATTAGCCAAGGGTATTACAATCATTTTAGTTCAGTGGCCACATACAGACCAATTCAATTTCAAGTGTTCAACCAGTAAAATACTATCATAACATCTTAGAAATAATGAAACTCCAATTTGTCTCCTTGTTTTAGTGTAAAAAAGCAAAAGTTTATGAAAATGTTCATATTTACAAACTTTGCTTTCACAAAAAAAATTCAGTATAACCTGAATGTGAATAACATGAAATGTTTTAAGAGACGTCAGTGTATTTTTAACAATATTCTGCCTGTTAATAAATGTTTTGTGTGTTTGTAGATCCACTGTGATCTGTAAGTTGTAATGTACATGTGTAAATGATAAACTGAGGCATAGTATTGTTAAAATTGAACTTATTTTTCTTATGAAATTACAGGTTGTTCATGCTATTCACATTTTTTAAATGATGGTTTGCATATTAAAACATTTTCATAATTCAATTTTACTTTTTCACTCTGAAACATGGAGAAGATTTTGGAGTTATTTCATTATCTATAGGTTATTATGTTAGCATTTTACTGGTCTGGCCCATTTGAGGTCAAATTGGGTTGTATGTGGCCCATGAACTAAAATGAGTTTGAAACCCCTGACTGACAGAAAAAAAAAAAAAAACTCTGACTTTTCAGCAGGTGTTTTTATCCTGACCCTCAGGCAAAAAACTGAAACATATTTTTTGCTAAACACTGACCAGACATAAAGTGTTTCGAATCAATTAAATAGAGCTTAAGCAACAACAATTTATATAGCTCAAAGCAGCGGTACTGTCCTCTTCCAATTAATGCACAAATTAATTGTAAGAGAATTATCTGTGCTGAGAGGTGAAAATGACATTCCCCATTATACACTTCATATTACATTTGAAATTCTCTTTTTGGTTTCCTGTGCAAACTCAGTTCATTTCAACTCTGTGTGATGGTCTTTAGAGGTCTGGGGTGAAAGAGGCAGACGGAGAGAGGACGTATGTCCCAATCAGAAAGGTACGAAGGATCAGAGATCAGACACTTCAAACAGAGACAGGGACACACAGACGCCCGCCTGCCTGTCTGTCTGTCTAGCTGTGTGTTTGAGTGGCAGCAGGGGGACGGAAGGGGGCCAGTTAGACTGAACGTCAGGCAGCTTTAGGAGAGCGTCAACCAAGCACCAACATGAAAAATGAAGCCAACACAGAGGTGATAAAACCTGCAGGTCCTCAAATGATGTCTCGAGCTCGTAGACCACCATGTTTATACAGGGGTTGGACAAAATAATGGAAACACCTTAAAAAATCAACAAAATATAATTTAATATGGTGTAGGTCCGCCTTTTGCGGCAATTACAGCTTCAATTCTCCGAGGTATTGATTCATACAACTTGTGAATTGTTTCCAAAGGAATTTTAAGCCATTCTTCAGTTAGAATACCCTCCAACTCTTTTAGAGACGATGGCGGTGGAAATGGACGTCTTACTTGAATCTCTAAAACTGACCATAAATGCTCAATAATGTTGAGGTCTGGGGACTGTGCCGGCCATACGAGATGCTCAACTTCATTAGAATGTTCCTCATGCCATTCTTTAACAATTCTAGCTGTATGGATTGGGGCATTATCATCTTGAGGTGAAGGTGTTTCCATTATTTTGTCCAACCCCTGTAGTCTGGCACTAAAAAGGTATTGGTCTCTGAAGCTCATTTAACCCTTAATAACTGTACAAGGTGTGAACATTTACATGACTAATCTGTTTAATTATGTTTTAGCTTTAACCTCCTAAGACCCAGGAAATGTCGACAAAGTATAAGCTTTTTTTGTTTTGTATTAAGTAAGTGACTATATTGGAAACATCATGATGCAACAGTTTTTTCAGATGCAGTTTTTTAAATTTTTCATGGAATGTCCTTTGTGGTGGACAGTTTTCTTTTCTTTTTTTTTTTTGTATAAAGTTGTGAAACTCTTGTTCACAAATGTGGACAGAAAACCCAGAGCTGGGTCTTAGAAGGTTAACCCATAAAGACCCAAATATCCACCACCTACCGAAGTCCTTGAGTGATATAAAACATTTAATGTCTTTCAATCTACTAATCCTATCAATCCATGTAAATAATTGGTGTAAAATACAGTTTGTCATCTTCTCATGGTCATCAGATATGACCCATTTGGACTTTCAGAGGCTCTGTAGTGAACGTAAAAATACTGTCATCTTCTACAACACTGATTCACCAGTAAAACCCATGGAGTTGGATCAATGCCACTGGATGGAGACACTTTGTTTATGTGCAGTTAATGATACATTTTGTTTAAAAAGTAACTTCTTCTTCATTTTTTTTTCTGTTTCTGATATAATAACCCTCAACTTTAATCTGAGCTTTTATGACCATGATCCGTGAATTAAATGGAAGAAAAGACTGGATTTTTACAGAAAAAGTGCAAAATACAGAAGATATTATTATAATAAATGGTAATAAATCACTTACGAAAGGTTAAATAGGGAGAAAAAACTATTTGGGAACTGCCACAAAAGTAGCACTGGGTATTTATGGTTTTAACTCTGCATATTTAAGGTGAGTTTTGTCCGTGTCTGCTGGGTGGGCTGTGAATGATAGACAGTTCAACTACTGAGAGCCAAAGTCTGGCCCCTTCTGGTTGTGTCTAATGGGACCTCATTTAGAAGCAAAAATGTTATTACAGTCAGTGATGAGAGACAAACAAACAAATAAACCGATCCAAAAACAATACCCCTTGCCTTCCCATTGGGGGGGTGGGGTAAAAAACACCAGCTGTATTATTAGAGCTGTATTCTGCACTCCAAAATTACCACCCAATCTTGTCATTAGAAAGCTGCTAATTGGCAAATACATGAAAAAGTAAGATTCACGTCATCACAGCGGTTACCTCCACACATTTCACCTGTGAAAAATATTGAAAGAGGCAAAAATATCCTCAAGCCTGTTTAGTGTGAAGCTGCTCTCAACAACTGGCGGAGAAAGAAATGATGACATCACTTCTGCAACTTTCAGATGTGTAGTCTTTGAATCTGTTTTTTCCAAGTCTGATACAATAGTTTTTAGTGAAAAGAGCGTAGTAAAAAAAAACACCCAAAAAACCAAACATTTTCTCTTGCAATTAACTTCAGTAGGATTTCTTTCCAAACTAAGGTTCCATTGGGCGCGACTTTGCCTCTCTGTGTTATATCACTTCTTCAAAAAACAACAACAACAAAAAACAGCTAAAATGTCACACCAGAGGCTTCAAAACCAGGATAAAAACAGCACAACCCAATGAGTCTGCCTCCTCTTTGTCTATCCAGCCTATGGTGTCACCCTGCTAAGCAGTGATGGATAGTAAATAGAGGGTTTTAAATGATAGCGCTGCTCTCTTCAAGCTCACAGCATCCCAATCAGCAGTTAAAAGATGATCTAAACCATGTCTGAATCCTCCCTAAGAACAGCAGAATGATGCTTAAATGTCTTAGACCCACAATGTCAAACTCATTCTCACTGAAGGCCTTTTATCCACCATTGATCTCTCTCATCCAAGGTGCCCTTCATGTGCTCTAACTACTTGTTGATTTCAATTTGACCAGCGTGGTGATCAATCGATGGAAAGAACTACAGAGGGCACGCAGAAGACCCACGCTCTGTCTTAGAACCACGTTTGGTTATACATACTCATCTACATTTGTAATTTTCACAAGAATGATATGATTAATTTGCACATGGAGCAGCATTAAATCATGCAGGTATAGACCATCGTGCTGTGCTGGATGATTGTGACCTGACTGAGAAATATAGGTCTGGAACACGGTTCAACTGTACATTCCATATCAGTCACATTCATTTAAATGGGACATTTATCATACTGGTATATTGGGGCTATTAAAAGCAAAAGAAAAAAAAGACCAATGTCCCTGTATCTCACTGGTATGTTCTATCAAGAATGAATAACAACCTGAATTTGTGAGGTTGTCAGGTTCTGCCGCTATGTTAGAGTCCTGTGGTCTGGATGCAGTAGATCCATCTCCCAGTAGAAGTGGGTGGTACTTTCGCTGGAAATTAACTCAACTAATTAAACCAAAGTCCATATATGACTTCCTATCAGTGCTCAATAGTAACTAGATTGATATCTGTAACCATTTCCGTGATATAAACCATCAAAATATGGACCACTATAAGTAAAGGGAAAATTTTAATATTTCAAAAAATCATCAAAAAAAAAAGAAAAAAATTAAAGTATCTCAAAGCTATGAACAACCTTTGTTGACACTGTCCCAAGGAAACTACATAAAAAAAATTGAAATGAATCAGATTAGTAGATTCAGAGAAAGAGATTGTTGAAATGTAGACATTGGTGATGTAAAGTTTGACCCTTCAAGGTCACTCAAGGTCAAAGGTCATGGACCCAAATGAAAGTCCATATATGGCTTCCTATTAGTACTCAATAATAACTATATTGATCTCTGTAACCATTTACATGTTATAAGCCATAAAAATATGGACCATTATAAGCAAAGGCAAAATTTTAATAGGTCAAAAATTCAAAACTTAAAATATCTCAAAACTGTGAACAAACTTTGTAGACATTGTCCCAGGGAAGCTACATGTAAAATTTGAGATGAAGACAATGCTGGACCTCTAGATGAGTCCAGATTTAACACAGTCTAAGTTGGTTGCTTGCTTAGAGCTGCCAGGTCAATTTTAATCGAAGCAATGAAACCACCTGAAAATCTATGTAAACCTACTCACTGGTGCATTCACTGACCTCAGCACACTGGTTTACTTCATCATGCTAATCATTCCATGAGTTGGTGTTATTCTTTATGGGTCCCATCATGTCCTGACCACAGCACACAGTGTTCTGTCCATAGTCCTTTGCAAATATAATTTAGTTTACAATATGTGCACAGTAAAACAATGAGAATTTCAATTGCATGTATCTATTATTTTCACAGGGGGTCATACCATACCAAGGTCTATATGTATTTTATACTCAGTGAAAAATACAATTAAAATATGCCCTAGTGTAAATGATGGTGGTTTTACTTTAGTTCTGGTACACTAAGGTTAAAATGATAATGGCTGATTTCACTAAATAAATAAATATAATATTAATAATGTGGAATCAAAGAATGGGAAATCAGCTTACAGTATTAGCTTGGATTGTACTTTGAACAAAATATGTAAATTGCAAGTATTTTGTTTTATATATAATATGAAAATTAACCCTTAAAGACCTTGAACAAGTTCTTCTAGCTACTTCCAAATACATGTCCCCCTTGATGTAACCTTTCAGAAGTGATTTTTCACCATTTATACTCATCACCATCCTCTTCATTTGGCAGTTTTCACTGAAAAGCAGGCATTTTCCTTTATGTAATTTACTGTTTGTGAACATGTTCATAAAAGCTCATAGACATTTTAAAATACTGTATATTATATTAAATGATATAAAATAAAAAGTGAGTTTTCCAGTAAAATATACCATTAACTGAACATCAAACAAGCGTCTACAAACACTAGTCGCTTTTCCATTGACTCTCAAATTGCGTGAATATAACTTGTGCATAAAAATTTATCTAATGAAAAATGACAATTTTGCCCAAACTCGTGTTTTTTGATTAAAAGTTTTTGTGCCGGCAGGACACGCTTTTTTGGGCATAGCGCAGTTGTTATATCACGCAAAAACTGCAAGGAAAGACCTTTTTCTGCAACTAGAATCACGTGAATACAAAAAAAAAAAAACAGATGTTGACAGGCGTTACAAGTGAGGAAGAAAAGTTTTAAAAGAAACATGGACATGTGTGGACACACCAGGAAACTGAATAATTTTTAAATTTAGTACAGGATAGAGGTAATATATAATAATAATGACCATATCTGTAAATCAACATATTTACATTTGTCGCCATGTTTATGGAATGACTTCTCGTGTCATCTCGCGATTATAAATAAACAAATCATCGCATTTGTGATTTAATGGAAAAAACAACATTAGGCACTTCTGTTTTTTTGACATTTAGTGAATATCGGTAAAGTTTTCTGTAGATGTCCAATGGAAAAGTGACTAGTGTCATTTATCAAACTCCATGGGTTTTACTTATCAGTGTTGTAGAACATGGGTGTCAGACTCATTTTAGCTCAGGTTCCACATTCAGCCCAATATAATCGAAAGTGTTCCAGACCACAAAAATAATTACATAATAAAGTTTAAATAATGTCAACTCCAAACTTTTCTGTGTTTTAGTCAAAAAAAAATTACATAATGAAAATATTTACATTTACAAACTATCCTTTAAAAAACTGAATGATGTGAGCATCCATCCATCCATCCATCCATCCATCCATCCCACAGGCCGGATTAGACCCTTTGGCGGGCTGGGTTTGGCCCATAGCCATATGTTTGACATCCCTGTTGTAGAAGGTGACGGTGTTCCCATGTTCACTATGGTGCTTCTGAACATCCAAATGGGTCATATATGAGGTGTTTCAGAGAAGTTCCAGGACTGGTGCCACAAAAGATATATTTCAAATCCAAACAACGAGTGTTCCCCTTCAAAGTAATCGCCCTGGAATATTTAACTGTGATCTGAGCTCTGAGCAGGGCATGAACCAGGACAACATCTGGAAGATTATCACTGAAGATTTGTGCATGAGGAAAGTCTGAGCAAAGATGATGCAGAAACTGCTGAATGATGACCAGAAGGACTGACACATGCAAATGTGTCAGGACCTGCTCGAGTGTCCTGAAACCGAACCAGACTTTCTACGGAGACTCATCACCACTGATGAGTCATGGATCTTCGAGTACAACCCGGAGACCAAAGGCCAGAGCCTTCAGTGGAAGAGTCCAACGTCACCAAGGCTGAAGAAAGCAAGACAGTCCAAATAGGTTCATACTTTCTACCAGAACTTATACAGATTTCCTTTTCTTATTTGTCAGACAGATGGAAAAAGAGTTGATTTTTTTTTACCTCGACATGTTTCAGCTACAACCTGTAGCCTTCCTCAGAAGGGTCAGTTGTTGTTCCTGTGACGTGTCATCCAAAGAGCAATGAGTAAATATCACATCAACATCCCACTTAAACCACATATCACACTGAGAAAACTACTGGTCCACCCAAAAGACAAAATATCCACAGAAAATAAACACAACATCTTCTACAAAATACCCTGCCTGTCATGTAATAAGACCTACATTGGAGAAACAGGAAGAACATTTGGCACAAGGAAAAATGAGCACAGAAAAGAATGTGAAAAAGAGACAGCGGCAAGACACACCCGCAAAACCAAAGAAAAGGCAGAACAGAACATGAATCAACTATAACGGATCACTGCAAAAGACAAACCATATTATGGACTGGGAAGAAGCCACGGTCATCCGCTCTGAAACCAACAAATGCCACCGATGGATCAGGGAGGCCATAGAGATCAGAAAATGGGCTCCGAGGACCATGAACAGAGATGAGGGATCCTACACCTTATCCCAGACCTGGGACGCGGTCCTCTGTGGGATGCCAGGCAGTAGGGGGTGATTAACCCCCCTACTGCTTGGCAAACCTGGATAAAACAGCTGTCAATGACACGTCACAGGAACAACAAGTGACCCTTCTGAGGAAGGCTACAGGTTGTGGCCGGAACATATTAAGGTAAAAGAATCGAAAACAAGACAGTCCAAGTCCAAAGTCAAAGTCATGTTGATCGCATTCTTCGATGTGAGGGGCATCGTCCACTGCGAGTTCTTGCCACAGGGCTAAACAATCACCCAGCACGTCTACAAAGACACCCTGCGGTGTGTGCTTTGTTCAGTGCGCAAGAAGAGGTGAGAGTTGTGGCAGAGCAACTTGTGGCTGCTTCACCATGACGACGCACCTGCTCACAATGCCCTGATTATCCAACAGTTCCTGGCTGAGCAGAACACCGCTGTGCAGGAGCAACCTCCCTACTCACCCGACCTGGCTCTGTGTAATTTTTCCCTCGTCCCCAAGCTGAAGGGGGTCATTGAGGGGACCAGTTTTGAAGACGTGGACGAAATCAAGATTGACGGAACTGCGATGGATCCCAGAAGAATCCTTCTAGGAGTGCAGGAGGCATGGCAGAGAAGGCTGGGAAAGTGTTTTAGGGCGTTTTTCACACAGCGTACTTGGATATGTTCACAACCTTTACCGCCGATGTTGCGTTCACACGTGTGTACCGCGGCCCATGCCCGAGTACAAATGGGTGTTACAGGGCCGAAAACAGTAGGTGGGCGGTGTGGGAAGGAATTCTATCCTATCCTACAAATCCGGAAGTCAGAGAAAGACAAATCCTGACCTATCTGGTTGCCTGTTAGAGGCAAAGTGAAGCAGAGAGAACTTCGTTGTCCCTGATATATCACCGAGGGGTTCGGTTGATAAGGCGAGCCTGTGCCATGGATCCAAGGCTTTTTTGGGGGACAACAGGAACGCTCTCAATGGTCTAGTGGTGATTAACCCACTTCTGTTGTCAGACTGGTGATTAGGTCACTTCCGGACTTGGGCACAGATTGCATTCACACCGTGACGTGCCGTGCTGGAGTACAGGCAGTCCGGACCCAGGACTACCTTCTCAACTGGCTCAGGCACGGAACGGTTGCATTGACATTCACAGGATAAACGAAGCAGACTTGGGGGTCCAGTGTACATGGATACGTACTTGAGCACGCTGTGTGAAAACGCCCTTAGTCTCCAGGGGGATTACTTGGACACTGGAAAACTTTGTACTTTGTAGTTAGGATTTGAATATATCTTTTGTGACACCAGTCCTGGAACTATTCTGACACACCTCGATATGATGATGCTGAAAAGATGAGAAACTGGATTTATCTGAATTATTTCAGAGTTCTTATTTTAGATTTTAGACAGTGAACTGAAGCTTAATAGACACATTAATGCAGTTGATAAAAAAGCTTTTTCCAGCTCCATCTTTTGGCTAAAGTGAAGCCCTTTCTTTCTTGCAGCGATCTGGAGAAGGCAATCCCTGCTTTTATTAGTTCACCTCTTGATTATTGCAGTGCACTTTATTATGGCCTCAGTCCTCAGTCCATTGTTTACAACTGGTACAGAATGCAGCTGCCTGATTCTTGGCCAACTCCTCCAGACACAACCATGTCACCCCGATCCTCTCTTCTCTCCACTGGCTCCCGGTCCGCTATCGCATTAATTTGAAAATTTTAATGTTAGTTTTTAAAGCTATAAATGGTCTTGCTCCTTCCTATTTGCCCCAGCAGAGCCCTCCGGTCATCCACTCAGATGGTTTTGGATGTCCTCAGGTCCCGATATAAACAGTGGGGTGATGGTTTATTTGCTGTTGCTGCTCCAAAACTGTGGAACTTGCTGCCTCTTGACCTGCGAGTCCTCATTGACCTGTCCCTGTTTAAGTCCAGGTTAAAGACACATCTGTTCACACTTTGCACTGAGACACTCTTAGGTTTTTTTTTTTATCACTGTGTGTTGTGTCTTATTGTTTTATGCACTTTCGTAGTATTTGATTAAACTGTTGTTTTTTTATAATTTGATCATGTTTTTAGATGGAAAGCACTTTGGTCTTCTTTGTGTTGTTGTAAAGTGCTATATAAATAAATGTTTGATTGATTGATGTCAATTACTTCAATGTATTGATAGGATTAGTCGATCAGAAGTTATTGTATATTTTAGATCAGTAGATGCTGCTGTTCACTGGCTGCTGTTTAGGAGTTTAGGAGGGTTAACAGTAACTTGGTTAAAAAAATAAAATAAAAATTCAGATGGCAGTTTTTCAGATGATGTGGGTTTTTCTCTGGTAGTTTATTTTTCAGTCCTCAGGCTTTGTATGAATAAATGTTTTGGTGAAAGTTATGCAGATTAGCTAAATCTTTCAGACCAAACTATAAAAACGAGCTTATCATAATAGATATCCTACTTAATTAGATTTTTGTGCACGTCTCCACAATATTATAACATTTATCAACAGTTTCCTGCTATGCTCTCAGTAGTTCTATATTAATTGATTTAGATTTGAATGCTTTAATGTTTGATGTACCGAATTTGGTTAAAATGTGACAAATGTTCAGGTCACACTGTGCATGCTCCATGATGAAATATGTATTTTTTGCTGTCAAAACATTAAAACAAAATATGAGCAATGTCCCAAAAAGATTCATCTAAAACCCGAGAAATATACAAATGCTGCTTTTACACCCAGCGTTCCAGAGGTTGTCAGCCAAAATGTAAAGTGATAAGCATGAGAGAACTGCATGAGTCGTGACCCAAATTTCACCAGAATCTATTCAACTCCCACAGCAGCATCCAGGCCAAAAAAAAAAAAAAAAAAAAAAAAAAAAAAAATCCAAAAACCTGAGAAAGTAAAACAAGCCAGAACAAACTCCATCAGGGTTTTAGCTAGTGAAATTTTTATTTTCCACCATTTTATGTAGAAAAAGGTGTCTTACAATCTAACCTGAGAACAGTGAGGCTGCTACAGAGTGAAAAGGAGTCGTTTGTTCTTTCTTTTACCATTTCAATAAAAAGCAACACGGGAAAAAGTATTACCTTGAAGACTTTCATTTCTCAGCACCCATCTTTTTTTTTTTAATAACACTTACTCACATCTTCACATTCTGTGCTCTCCCCTTCCCGAGATATATATATATATATTTATATATATTTAAAAAAATGCTACTGCAAACATCTATCATTAAACTTTGGCTAGGAGCCTCTTTTGATAGATCAGACACCTTTGCCACTATCCATTATCAGGTTGGAATCTAGCAGTAGTGCAGAACAGCACTTTGAAAGCACAAGCTGTTAACTTACAGTCCGAGAAATTAAAATGTGATAGTGTGCCTGATTTTGCCACGGGTCTGAGTGTTGGTTTTGCTTTGCTGGATCCTGAGCTGCGTATACAGGGTGAAGCTAATAACTATCTCTGAAGTGCGATCTCTCTCTCTTCCACTTTCCTTTGCGTTGCCCAAAGTAGAACAGAAACACATCATGTATATTCATTCACAAAAATCATCAACAAAGTTAATATTGGTTTCTTTTTTTGTTTTTTCTTCTTTTTTGTACAAGTGGTTACAGTCTACTTAATGTTCGCCTGAGTGGGAGAAATACGAGACATCATTTCCAAGTTTCTCCCCACTTTCTCCGACTATTCCGTCTTTTTCACGGGGATCTGGTTGAGCTCGACTAAGAAGAAATGCGCCGCAGAATTTTCTGTGGAGCTCCTTTTTTTCCGTCGTGAGCTGAGAGTCTTCTGAGTGCTCCTCTCCAGGGTGCCTCCCCCACTTGTGCGATGAGCTTCATTTGAAGTGTTGCAATACCAAAATAGAGCAAACAGCTCGAAATGAAACGTGGGGGATTATTCGTACAAGTATTGAGACACCGGTAAAAATCACAGGTGAACAGAAGAAAAAAATAAGATGACAGTAAAACCCACGGTACCTGTGCATTAGTTTGGCAAAAAAGTTGGAATTTACACCCAGTTCCCCTCTTGTCCCCAAACGACCACTCACGCTTTATCGTCAACGTGTCCATTTGAGCCAAAAGTACCTAATTTTCTTGACTTCATCATTTTCCTGGTTTAGCAAATGCCCGACATTTCAAGTATACCACTTCTTTTCATATCAAGCTTCTAGATTGCACACACTTCATAGTAATTATTGAGAAACGGTCGATGTTCAGTTAATGAGTTATTGATTGTTTACTCCTGGAGATCAACTGCTCTGACATTCTGTAACATCTGTATTAAAACACGAGGAGTCGTATTTTACATAAATCATCCTAGAACCAGATGTCAGTGCGGCTCCTTGTTTGTTCTGTCTGTGGAACTAGGTGAGTTATGTGTCGCTGCGTTATTTCTGACTCGACACTTGTGTTTTCCCCGACGCTTTGATGTGTTTTTCCCACTTAAAATTTAATCTGCTTCTCTGGGGTGCGAAAGACTAAATGTAACTGGTCTCCATCAGGGCTCTTGCCAGCGAGCAGACTAATAAATTAAAGAAGCTAAAAACAGCATATTAATACAGAACTAAAAAAACAAACAAAATAAAAGCATTAACTCAGTTGAAATTAATAACAATTGGAGATGGGGAACAAGGTGGGGGTGGGGTACACTTACAGGGAACAAAATTAAATGACAAACATCATAGTCCATGAGTGAGGCTACATAAATACAGAACACAGGAGTTCAGCAGAGGTTTTCTTTCATACTTAGTGCTAGTAAAGCTCTCTGGTGGTGTTGAGTGGGCATCTTTTCTTGGAGCACTTTTCTACTGAGCTGTAACGGGTGGTTTATCTCAATAGGATTGGAACAGTCAAGTACAGCCACAATTGGCCAGTGAAGGGTTCGCAACCTGGGACCCCGAGGAAGGATGCATTCACTACAAAGAAAGTGATTCTTCATGACTCCTTTTTTTTTTTTTTTTTTTAAACAGGAAAAAAATAAATCTTGTGGCAGTCTTTTCCACGGTGTGGGTTGTGTCTGAGTGGTTGCGGTAGTGCTGCTGCTCCTCCTCCTGTTGCTCCTTTGGGCTCCGTTTCATTGAGGCGGGGTCTCTCCCACCATCTCGATGCCGTGCTGCTGGAGTTGGGCGCGCAGTAACGCATTCTCGTTCTTCAGCTCCTCGATCTCATGAAAACAGACCAAAGAAATGTCATTATCAATGTCACATCCCTGTGACAGCTACATGTTATAGTGCTGCATTAAGGCCCATTCATGCTCTACATGAAAGGCGCAGATGTATACGGACGGAGCGTTCTGTCCATCCTCTGCCTTCACTACTTCTGTATCTATATCCGTCCTCTGGGAGTTTGAGGATGCAAACCCAGACGGAGAATAAGGAGCAGTACCACCAGGAACCACAGAGGCAGTGTAGAGATTTGAAGAGAATAATTTCCAGAAATAGCAAAATTTTTCAAAGAGTTAGTGAAAAATTACAAACATATTTATGACAACTACCCTTCTCAATAACAACATTAGTATCCACATTAATAAAACCTCCTCTGTCGTCACCATGTTTGTTATTATTGACTTATGATTGAATTGTCTAAAAAACACGTTACTCTTTTTCGTAGTATTCGGCCAGTATGTTAATTCAGAGCGGCGCCCTCTGGTGGACTGATTTAGAAACGCTCATTCCAATGTACAGGATGCATCTGAGTATGAAGGCAGTGACGCTTGACGTTAGAAACAGACGTACCTATTTATGTACATAAAGTGAACATGAATGGGCCTTTAGGGACAATTAAGGGTTCATTAAAAAAGATTTTATTGATTACAAAGTTAAAGTTGTACATTTACAAGAAGAAGAGGTCAAATACTGGAGTGATAAATTTATGACAAATAAATATTTTTCTTTTAATAAAACAAGTGAAAAAGTAAGCAGAGCTTACTAACACCCTGCCCTGTACCCCAACCACTCACTGATACCCTGCCCAGTCAGAAACTGTGAACTACTCTAATGTTTCATCTTGCTGAATTTCAAAAATACTTCAACCTTCTGCCAGTGGCCAGGTTGATATGAACGTGTCTGGATGGATGGACGGACAGACAGACAGACAGACAGACTTCCTGGTATATACGATACAACCATCGGCCCTAGAGGGCGGGGTCATAATAACCAGTTGGACAATTTTTCTAACTTCAAATTTTTAAAAATCAGTTGGACAAAATTTTTTAAGTTAAAATTTTCCAGAATTTGTAAAGAAGAAAAAAATAAATAAATAAATAAATAAAAAATAAAAAAATGAATCCAGCATTTAACTTGGCAATGCACCTCACCTGGTAGAGAAGAAAATGTGTGTTGAATTTAAAAAGAAGCAGATGAATAGTCTTCAGCAAGTCACTTGGACAAAAATCTTGGATGGACAGACTTCCTGGTATATACCTTATACTATAGTTTAGTATATATACTGTATGCAATACACTATAATAATTATGAACTCACAGTTTTACAAGAATAAGTCAGAATTTACATGATTCAAGTAATAAGTTATTGAGAAGACACCAATGTTCTCAAGAATTAGTCATAAATCTGTGAGAGGGAACTTTTTGCTAGAAGACTATAAAGCATGTGATGTTAGAGGGGAAAAAAAGAGAAAAAAAAAAAAAGAGATTAAAGTTGTACATCTGTCAGAAAATTTCTGATATTATGAAGTCATAAATATCAAGGAAAATTAAGAAATCCTACAGGATTAAATCGGAAAGATGAGAGAAAACGTGGATTCACTTTTATAAGGCAATCATACTTCAATATTGATACTGAAGTTTTTCGCTACTATATTTGAGTCTTTGAGACTTCTCTAATGATTACCCACCCTCATTTTCTTTTACCTAAATGGGTGCCAATATGAGGTTGTAAAATACAGCTCTAAGTTTACAGAACAAACTTTTTCATTCAAAGACTATTACGTACTCTGCAGCCTGTGCAATCCGTGGGATTAAAGTGCTGTGTGCGCAGCCCCTTTTCATGCACCTCTGTCCACAACCAAGTGGATTACCACATCCTGAGGTGTGTCATCCCCACTACATTTCCCCTGGGTGAATCCCAAATTCTCTGCCTCCCCGCTGAGGGACTGAGGAAAGGATATTGAGCTTTGAGCATCAGAATAAGAATATATTGCGAGTGCCTCGCAGGCCTGGTATTCAATAGGGAGACATGGCAGCCTCAGAGCTGCGAGATTTGACAATACTTTGAGTGCATTAGAATGCAGTTAGTTCTCACACAACCCTGGCATAGATTATTCCCACATTCTCTCAAAGTACTGATTTCAGGTAACGTGTCTCATTATATGAGTGCAAACTCTTTGATCTGCTTTGTTAGGCTGTGATGATCAGCTACAGAGGCTCAACTCTCAGGGGGGTTGTTTTCGAGAAATGAAGATGCATACTGCGCCGGGTGGATTTCATGACTTAAATGAGAGATGTTGCAATGCACTCTAAAGGGAACTTATCTATTCACTGCACAAGAAACCTTCACAGCCACATAGGCATTCTGATTATATGTAACTTTATATTTCTGCTTCACCAAACAACCTCCAAGGAATATTTTAGGCTCATATATGATTCATAGACCTTTACCCGTTACTGAAGTCGCATACACTTCAGTTGACGCCAATATCTGTAAGCTACAGCAAAGACATATGGAGATAAACATACCTGCTGCCTGCACAACTCATTGTCAACTTGTATCCTTTCCACTTCCTTCAGACTTTCTTGCAGCCGCTGGTTGCTTTGCCTCAGCTCTCGAATGTAGTCACAAGCTTTGGAGAGGATGCCCCCTTTGCTCTACAAAGAATAGGTTGTCAGGTTAGATGAAGATAGTCGTGAAAAAACACAAAGATTGACAAATAACAGGTCAACAGCAGGAGATTTGGGCCCAATCGAATGCATCACTAATCACTGATCCACAGACTGAGACAAATTCCACCCAAAAGGAACAATGTACATGCATATTTTTCCCTAGAGTAAAGCAGAGTGGGTTCTTTTATCTTCTACACTGGTCTCTTCAGCACAGATGCTCTGTATGAACCTAAAGCAGACATAATCATGATGGAAACAAATGTAAGGAACTTTTTATGTTTATCTATGGAAGTTGCCAATATGGAAAGTTTCAAAATGTTAAATCTGGATGAGAGACTTTAAGAGACAGTGACTACATTTACATGGATTAAATATATCTAGTTGTGAAAAAGCCTAAGTTCACTATTATTCCTGTATATCATGGGTGTCAAACTCGTTTTAGTTCAGGGGCCACATTCAGCACAATTTGATCTCAAGCAGGCCAGACCAGTAAAATAATAACACAATAACATAAATAACACTTAAGTGCAAAAATACCAAAATTACGTAGTGAAAATGTTGACATTTACAAAATATCCTTTCACAAATAATGTGAATAACCAGAACAACCATGAACAATAAGTGAATTTTAACAATATTATGCCTCCTCATATTATTTTCACGTATATATTCTCACAAATACTAACAGGCATCTGGAACTGAAAATCTGTTATTTAATACCTATTGTTTTGTTTTGGGGTTTTTTTTCATTCCGAGGGCCAGACTGGACCCCTTGGCGGGGCAGTTTTGGCCTGTGAGCTATGTTTGACACCCCTGCTGTATATGCCCATCCTTGCACACACTGATTAGAAACTTTTCCTCTGCTGATAAACTTTCCACTATGTGAATTCCTCCCTTTTTCATACCTTCATGAAAATGTTTTCCATATTTCATCATATCAAAATAAAAACATTATATCCTCTTTCATAATGTTTAAAAATAGGTATGCTTCTCTTTCTGACAATAAATCTAAGATAATCTGACTGCATACATGTTTAAAGAATCCTCATAAAACTGGAATAATATCAGCAAATTCATTAATACAGTATCTAGTTTATAAATGCTCTATTTGGAAAATGACTAATTAGGAATACCCAAACAGAAAACTGTTTCAATGATATCTCCTGTTACATTCAGAATAATGTTGAAATATTACTGTGCATGTAAACATACTCAGTGTTATCATACAAATGTTTAGTAAATGAGCCAACATTACTTCATTATGTCATAACATTATTTCACTATCCATAATTGAAATTCTAACTAGTCCCTTATGTGAATTACACTGCAAAGTGCCTTCACTCTCCATTATTTTGACAGTGAAAGAGTCAGTGTAAAATGTAATGTTATACAAATCCATTGTCTAGTTTGTAAATTTGGGTTCCAGAGAGACATCAAATTTATTTTTTGAGACTTAATATGGAATAGGAATTAGGGAATATCATACACATTGTTTTAAATAACTTAAAACTCTAATCATATCAATGTGAAGTTTTTCTACTTTTTGTCTCATTTGGACATTCAGAGGTTTTACTGTTTGGACTAGTTTAGTTGATAACATAATTCTTTTGGGACATGTGTTCATGGTAATTTAATTAAATATAAATAAATCCCTTGAAAAACACCCACAATATTAAAATGAAGGGCCTTAGACTTCCACGTAAAGACTATATGTAGAAAAAATAAATCATCTGGAAGCTGAAAACAGTGACCTTCTGAGTGTTCACATTTGTAGTTTCAATTTCAGTAAATTATCCATTTTCAGACAAAGAAAATGTTTGTTCTTCCAAAGCAAAGACAACAGATGTCGACTAATAGAAATTTACAGAAAAACAGAATTAATATCGAACAGGGAGAGGTCTGAAACAGCCTGGGCCTTTGAGAGTCAAGAAAAAATATGTAACAAATGCAGAAATGCAAAAGCTGAAATCAGTGGGGAAAAAACTAATTATGAAAGAAAAGACTAAATGTAAAGATAAATGACCTGATGCTGTTTCCCTGTGGAAAACTCAAAATATCACGGTTACTGAAGTCATCATCACAACCCATGGAGTAGAGCAGTACGGTCTTAGCAGCGGTCAGAGATTACTGCTTTCAATCACATATTTGAACTCTGATCCTAACCGCGACTCATCTTGGACATCCCCAGAAAAACTGTTTTTTCTATTTTTATACATCGGCTAAAATTTACTTAGGGGGTCAAATGAGTGTAAGAAATGAATAGAACTGTGTTGAAATAATGCTAATACATGTGTGCACAGACTACTGATGTTATTTGACAGTGGAAGCTATATTTTCAGAAATATCGGATTTTGAATAGCACGTGTATGTGAAAACTTTTGCTGGTGGATGGACGTGACAGTGGACGGATGTGACATTACCCATGATGATCTGGTCAGTACCAGTATTTTATTAGTAATAAACTTATATACTTAGTATTGCTAATAATCCTCTTATTCATAAATGTTAGTATTGTGGATCTAAAACAATAACAGCTTAACAAAAACACAAAATGTGGCAGTGGACGGATGTGACATGGTTGTTACGGATCCCATCATACTGATGCTCGGCAGCCATGTCACCGTTTCCACAAATGATCCCTGTGCAAAAACTAGGATCATAATTATTTATTGTATAGTTTATCAACATACTAAAGAGTAAATAACAATATAGAATTGTTATTTCTTTATAAAAATGCTTATTATTAGAAAACTGTTCAAAAGTGACATGTGACATGTATGTATTAGCGTAACATAAGCAGGATGGATCAGCACCATACTCCATATTGCAACCTGTAAAAATAAAACATGTGATATGTAGTATATAAAAAAAATTGGGGAATCTAAAAGAATAGAATATTTGTTTTTCAGGTAAATTCACTTCAAATATAACTTGGCCATTTGTGACATGAAAATATAGCATTAATTGTGATGAAATTGGACATTTTTGACCTGAAAACATAGTTCATATGACCATCAACATATTGCGACATAAATGAAATCCTGTAAATTTGCATAACTTGCATTTACCAACACAAAGTTCCTTTGGGGATTCACTTATATTGATTTCTTATGTGCAAAGACATAAATAAGACCTCTAAGCAAATTTTAGCCGATAATTTTTTTTACTATGTTCCTTGTGACACCAGGGGCCTTAGAGTGTTGTAATTTCAGTTTTTCTGCGCTTTGCATATGGCAAACTGACAAATAAAGCTGACTTTGAAATAATATTCAATTGTCAAATCTGTTAATTCACATATTACTGTCTATTAAAACTGTACGAGACATTGTGCCTTATGACAGTCAGCAACATCATAGAGCTGTTCTCATCTCTTTCTTTACGGTTACTTTTCAAAATATAAATGTCTATATCGGCTGTCCATGGCTAACAGTAACTCAGTGACTTCACCTGATGACAGACCACAATGAAACCTCCCTGCTCTCTCTCTCTCGTGTGCACTCTGACTCTAGTGACACTTTCTGCACTCAGCCGAAGATTGTTTATGAGGTAAAAGGGGCATCATTCTGTAACAGAGCTGTGCAGCTCAGACTAAGTGTTTGTGGAGTTCCCAGCTCTCAGAGTGAGCCATGTTCTGTAGTAAAACCATCAGCTGTTCCCATCATACGTCAGTGTCAACAGTCTGACTGTCGGTTTCTTTTTGAGTCAGTAAACAGATGTAATGTGTTCAATGTAAACATTCAGGAGGCAGTGGTTTTTTATGTCAGATGTCACTTTTCAGTAAACTGTAAAAGTGATCTGAGAGGAAAGAAAACTTCTTCACCTCATCTGTTTTCTGTTCAAGTTTTAGATAATCTGCCTATGCCGAAAAAATTCTGGCTGATCACACATATCTTCACAGAGGGAGGATGTACAAACAGACGACTGGCAGCTGTAATGACTAATCCCAGATCATCTCTGTAGCGCCATGAGACAGTGATGCATCGTCCATCTTTATATTTGGTCTATGCTTAGAACAGGGAGGGGAAAGCGGCAGAGTGAAGGTGTGTTTTCAGTTCTTTTTCCCCTGATTTCTATTTACGGCAGACTTAATGCATTTTGATATTTATTTTGCTGTTTGAACATGAAGTGCTGTGTGGTTTACCGCTGGTATTGGCATCTTCAAATACAGCAACCAGAACTGGATTGGAACTGAAAAAAGTGGGTCGATGCATTCCTAAGTAGCTGTGTAGAAAAGGAAAATCTAAAACTAAAACTACAGGGGAAATATTTCTGTGAACTGACAGAAAAATAATTGCAAAACTAAAACTGAAATGAAACAAATTATAGTATAAAATGTGTTTGCATTTGCATTACATTTAATAAACGATATGTGATGTCATGTGTTAGATCCTACCATTTTCTGCCTTCATAAATAAAGGCTTTCCTCATCATACATGAAAAACTCCAAATAATGCTAAAACTATTATTATTATATCATAATTATTAGTAGTAGTTCCATTATTATTAATCCATATATTTATATAGTTACTTCTTTATTATCATCTATTATTATTATTATTACAATTTTATAATTTATTTCCACTAGTAGTTTTTAATGTGCAATTGCCTATTTTTTACTACTTTTTTTTGTAACTATTGTTATCACTATTTTCTTTCCTTTCTGTCTTGTAATAGTTCTTATATGTGTACATTCGGTGTTGTGCTGCTATTGGAGCCTTAATTTCCTGAGGACTCTGCCAAAAGGATCAATAAAGTTCTATCTAATCTAATCTAATCTAAATTAAAGAATAAACTGAAAAAAATCCATTCCTGATACGACTAAAACTAATAACCAACTTCTCAAACTAAAATAAAATGAGAACACAAACTAAAAGACTAAATCAAAATACAGCCTAATTAAAACAATGACAGCTGCTGTTAGAAGACGGTCATTTAAAACCCCAGAGTCCATAACACCTTAGTACAGTAACAGTCAAACGCTGCCTACCGCTCCAGTCTTAGTGCTGTCCATATTGCAGTCTGGGATGATCTTGGACAGAGTCACGATCCAGTTGTTGATCTTGTCTCTTCGTCTTCTTTCAACTGTTAATGTTTTATCACAAGAAATAAGAACAGGTCAAAACATTATGTACTCACAATAACAGATGCAGAGTGACATGGTAGTGGTGGTGGTGAGGGGGGGCTTATTTGAAGTGTAACTCCTTGGATGCTGTCATTTCGGTGGGTGCTGGTGCTAAATACTGACTGCTACAGACAGCTCAACAGTAACCTCTAGTGGCCATTTAAAAAAAAAAAAAAAAAAAAAATATATATATATATACACACATGTTATCTGTTCACAGACATTTCAACAGGGCTTGGTGTTTTTCTTTCAATAAAAACTCTCCATTTAGACACCACAGTGCATTGTGTTGCTCTGCTGGATGAAATCAAAAGGCACAATCATAACTAATTACCCACCTTCATTATGTTGCGCTCTCCTCCTTTCATCTCTTGGTGTTCGAGGTCCATCCATTTTCCTGCAAAGAGAAAGGAAAACACTCTTCATACATTATAATATCTCTCATCTCTGGCTGTCATACAAACAGACACAAATCCAACCCAATCCCCCCAGTATGTGTCTAGCCCTTCCCCTGTGTGAGTCTGTTATCTTTAAATTTGTGCCTTTTGTAATAACAGCCCACGTCTCTGGCTGTCATTAAAAAAGCGAGCCTTGTGTAACTGTGCGCTGCTTTTCGATGGGGACGCCAGAGGACGCCGAGACGCGTGAGGTCACGCAGGCGGTCCCTGTACCCCAGATGTCCCGGAGCTCAGACGATTTGACTGAATTAACAGAACAACACCCCCCCCCCCCAATCCACCTTCCTTATTCTCCCTCCAGTTGTTCTCTTCCCAGGTGTGGCCCAGAGGGACACCTTCATGTTTTATTATGCTGTAAAAGTACGACACTGTGGAGGAGCAGATGCTGTCTATTGGAGGCTGTGCGTACGGCTAATGACACAACTGTCTCTTGTCTCCGTCTTCCCTTAGGTATTCTGTTAATTAAGTCCCTGAGACGTGACAGAGGGATTTACCCAACCACGTACCACGGCATGAACAGGCCAATAATGCACTAGCTCAAAATTATATAGGCAACTCAATATCTGTTTTTTAATTAACACCTTATTCACTCTGTTTAAAAATACATTATCTATGGAATTGGTTGGATGCATGGAGATGATTTACTTCGATAATTTGACATCGTTACAAGGCAGTAATGCTAAAGAAATCTATTAAGTTGCATTGGATTTTTTTGTCAAATCAATATCCTGTGAGGTCATTTTAGTTAGTCGTCCTTCAGAAACACAACGTCTTTATTCTAGACTGGTGAGTTTGTGACTAATCAACAAAACTCTGCTGCAGATATCTATGTTTGAGATAGGCAGCCAAGCCAAACTGCAGTCTCACTTGTATCTCAACACATCTTAATGGGATTTCAACTGCATAATGGATTCAGGCCCAACCGTACTCTTAGGCAGAATGTGTTTAGAAAAAACGTGGAAGACTACATGAATAACAAAATGTACAGGCTGGGATGAATGTCTTTTTCACCTCTTATTTGCTTCTCTCAACTTATAGAAGAAAACTACATCTGAGTGCACATAAGGGTTAGAGCTGCCAGACGAATACAGAATGTCAGCGGAGTGCATCCCTGCTGCTGAAGAGTTACAAGTGCATACATCTGAACGCGCTATGGATGCAGAAGCACAAGAGAACCATGTTCGCATAGTTTTATATTGATCTTCAAATGTGGCAGTGTTACACCAAGTCAAAATGTGCCTATACCAATTACACTCTAATGCAGGGGTGTCAGACATACAGCCTGTGGGCCAAAACCAGCCCGCCCAAAGGTCCAATCCGGCCAGCAAAGTGAAAAAAATCACACTGGAGATATTCACAGTCAATGGTGTCAAACTTGTTTTGGTTCAGGTTTCACATACAGACCAATGTGATCTCAAGTTAAATAATAGCATTATAACCTATAAATAATGACTCCAAATTTTCTCCTTGGTTTAATGTGAAAAAATAATGATGATAATAATGTGAAAAAATAAGAATACATTATGCCTATAAACAGCATGCTATTTGTTGGGGGGTGGGGCCCATCACCCCTCTGGTTTTTACGTCCCTACTTCTGCTGAAAGAATTTCATCCTTGGGGGGGGGGGGGGGGTAACCCCATCAATGATTAAAAGCCAATTGAAATAACAGGCAGGTTGTGACTGAGTTTTCTTACACCTATAGCCTACATTGCTGGCACTAAATGCCCCCACAGAGTCGGGTTTACTTGACTCCGTGGACGTCCGTGTGTACTTGAGGCAAACCCAAAGCACCACCGGACATGTCCACGCAAAGCTGAAGTTTTACAACTGCGCAGACTCTGTGTACAGATATTTGGTGTTACACAATGTAGGATGATGTAAATGTAGGAAATTGTCATGAGAAATGTAGGAAATTGGTATGTTCAACTATGTAACCCCAAACGTCCATGGACAGTGTGTGCAGAGTCCACGCCGCTCACAGTACGCACACAGTACGCCTGACTCTGTGGGAGCCTTAACTTTTATCTGAATCGAACTGTCAGCAGTCTCAGAATTCGTGAACATCCCCATGCACATAAGTACATTGTATACCTTACCTATCTCTCTCTGTATATATCAGTATCTCTCTCTCCGTGTCTAAAAGTGACATTTTTTTAACCTGCCCCAACTCGACCTGATCCGTGCATCACTGGTACAGATGGACGTCTGCAGGCACCAATGTACATGTTCAACTGCATCTTCTAATCAATTAGGTTTTATGTTACGGTTTACAGTCTGATTGAGTTGCCCGTTGACCATAAATCCTCTCCTATGTTGGTGTGGTTGGCCCTTATCCATGGTCCTGAAACTTCATTAGGCCATCTCCCACATCACAGGTGTGGCCATCACAGAAAATTAAATGTTTCATGTATTTTTAGTTTGCATTAAAGATGAATGTTCAACTGTCCGACAAGTAATAGAGCCTACCATTAACTTAAAAAAGAATTTGGTCTGTTGATTGCTTGTTTTCGTGATTAAAAAAAAAAAAAAAAAAAAAAAAAAAAAATATATATATATATATATATATATATATATATTTTATATATATACACACACACACCACCCTCGTTTTTTTCTTGACAAAGCGCACCCTGCCTATAAATATAGACAACTTTCTCTTTTAGTGCAATAAATAACATTAAATTATGAAAATATTTATATTTACAAACTATCCACACAAAAATAGATGTGAATAACCTGAAAAAACAAAACTTTAAGAAAAACAAGTGCAATTTTAACAATATAATGCCTGTTAATAAATGTTTTGTGACTTCGTAGATCTGATCTACAGTATAATGCACTTGTATAAATGATAAGTTACAACATAATATTGCTAAAATTGCAGTTATTTTTCTTAAGAAATTTCTTTTTTTCCCAGTTTATTCCCATCTTTTTTGTATGAATAGTTTATAAATGTAAATATTTTCAGAATTTAATGTTATTTTTTTGTACTAAATCAAAGAGAACATTTTGGAGTTGTCATTGTTTAAAGGCTATTATGCTATTATTTTACTGGTCTGGCCCACTTCAGATCAAATTGGGCTGAATGTAGCCCCTGAAAGAAAATGAGTTTGACATCCCCGCTCTAATGTGTTTAGAGTTACTTTATTTTGATGAATGGAAATAGTTTTTATGCCATTAAAAACAGGTACATATAGTTAATTCTCCTGTCAGTGCCCCTGACCACAGTGCTGATGAACATCTGGAGTTGGTCCCTGAGTGCCTTCAATGGTAACTCACTGTTCCTAATGTGTGCTAATATTAATGTTAATACTAATGCTACATACTGTGTGTGTGTATTAGAATGGGAAAAATGCAGCGACATTTCCCTACAAGATAATAAATTAAGTTAAACTTAACCTTTAATATTTAGGCACAGATTCTCTTTGTTTTACCACATTCTCCAAGGACTGAAACTTTTCTACTTATCAAACATTTATTTTAATTTGCACATTTATCAGTGCACTTTATGGTGAGCGTTCCACTAACCTATCTGTTAATAGCATTAATGTCACTAGCGCAGGTTGCTAGGCTACCAAGTTAATTTCAGCCTGTTTAGGAGACTTTAGGGTCTCCTGATTTAAGACTTTTGGTTTAGTCTGCATTAACTTGTAAAGTGTTTGTAATGTGTTGTTTTGCTGCAGCTGAAGGTATAATGAGGAAGAATTACCAAAAGTCCATGAGCTGTAGATCTGACTTCCAAACTCTGAGGTGCAGTGTGTCTGATTTATATAGATACTTAGGAGTTATGCTAGTGTGAAAACGTTTTTAATTCATTACAAAACTGAGGCAGGACAAATTAGGCCGCCAATGTTTAGGTAATTAATAGTAACACTGCAGCTGTATGTACAAGAAAATGTGGACTAGTATTTACTACATCTAAGTATTGTCAACGTTGTAATAATGTCAGTCTACAATGATCTAAAAGTTCAGAGTTTCCACTCCAATAACAACAAACAGCCATCACACACAGTCTCTAGAAACCTGATAAAACTAGAGGGAAACTTGTGGGGATGCCATCTGGAAAGGGTGGGGGGCAAGTTCACAACTTTTGTAAGAAATGCTTTAATGATGTCAATGTTGATATGAAAACATGATAAAGTTGTTAAAAAAAAAAAAAAACAGAGGGAAACTTTGATTGGTCTAAGTCGCCTGCAATTTATAAGATGTGAGAAACCTGTGATTCAGATGGTGGATTGTGATTCTACCTCAAAACAACATCATATGATCGTTTGGCCTGATCACCAAGTCCTAGTCGGACCCATCTCCAGACTTCATTTGTTCTGTGCCAGTGCTTTAAAAAGGTACGGCACCCTTCACAATCATTCTTAAAGATAAAATGACATGTGTCAAATCATTGTCAAAACTTGTCTTTTTCATTGTGTGGTTGTAGCTTGGAGGTTATTTTTCATCTCCTACTGAGGTAAACTTTCAAAATGGTAATCCGCAGACAGCAAAATGGATGAGAATACCAATCCAGTGAGACTACACCAACACAAGTTCAGTGTCTTGAAGCTGGTGGAAGTTGTTGTCATGACTTTAGAAACTTCAGACTGTCATTACTGGGAGTGAGTTGGGGGCGTACCAGCAGGCCTCCCTTCACATGCAGTGTAATTTTGCAAGGCATCATGGAAAAAACATTGAAAAACAAAAAGAAAATTAAGGATTTGCAGAAGTCTGGGGTTGTCCTTGGGAGAAATGTCCAAATGTTTTGAAGGCACCACATTCATCTACTCAAACAATTGAACACATAACACTACAGGACCAGACAGACTCTAAATCATTCAGGAAGGAGGACTTGGATTGACCCCAAGAGACAAACAAATTTTGGTGCAACAGGTGCAGAAGAATCCCATGAAAACCAACTGTGAACTGGTAAAGATGTTGAAGGTAGCTGGTACAAAAAGTCTCCAAGAAAGTATTGTTTACTTAAAATCTGAAAGGCTGCTCCCCAACAAGGATACTTCTACTGCTCGAGCCTCTACAAAAATAACAGCAGAAAAAAGCAAAACCAAAACTTTGGAGTCAAACACTTTAACAAGGATTTGACGATGGTCAAGTCTGTTCAGATGCACAGAAGAGGCAAAAACAGAACTGTTTGGCTGAGGCTTGTAACCCGAGGAATACTATTCCAAATATGAAGCACAAGGATGAGCATGTTGTGGGGTCATTTAGGTGCAGAGAAATTGTCCCGTTTCAGAAAACTCATGTTGTCATGAGGAAGGAGAATTATGTGGATATTTTGAAACTTTATCTGAAGACATAAGCCGGGATACTAAAGCCCCATACAGATCCTTGAGCTGCACAATGACCATGAGCACGTCACCAAAATGGTAACAATATAGTTCAAGGCAAGTAAAAGAAATGTTCTGGAGCAACCATCCCAAAGCCCTGACCTTAATCCAACAGAACATTTGTGGCTAGAACAGAAAAAACTGAAAAGTAGGTTTGTGGGGTAACCTGATAGAGAGGTGGTTGGAGAATGTGTCACATTGGTGCAAATGCCCTGAGGGGTGAGCTCCTGGTTTTATTCCTGGCTGACCAGACAATTTACTGCATGTCATTCCCCTGGTCTTTTCTCCCTATATTTCCCATTTCACTCGATAAAAAAGGGGAAAACACAGACATCCTCAAAAATGGATTAAAATGGGCTATGAGGATCAGTAGCCTCACTCAGTTCACCAGGTTCTGCAGGAGAAATGCTTGTGGAAGGCGATGCTGAGAGTTAGATTTTAATTCAACAATTTCAAGTCGATGGTATTAAATACTAAGAAATTCTAAGCAAACTTTAGACCTTTGAAAATGTGACTGAATAAATAAAAGTTGAAATAAAAAAACTGTCATATTCAGAACTTCAAAATATCAAAATAAAGCAGTCGACCTAAACGGATTAAAGGATACAAATGTGTGTAAATTAGAAAATGTTCAGAATGAGGTGAAAGCATCTTGTAACCTCCAAATTTAACTGTACATTGAGGAGAGAGACACATCAATGCCTCAGCCTGGGCTCGACATGTTCTTACAATGAATATTTTTAACAATGCTTTAGTTGGTGAGAAATATTCTGAAACTGAGAGGCAGTTTTATGACCTTGAATCTGTCTTAAGACTCCTGTCGTACAGACAAAATGTTTCAGAAGATGAAAGAAAAAGTACAGACAAAATAGTTCTAAAACTAACTTAAAAAAAAAAAAAAAGTAGGTTACATGGGAACTAAAGTGAAAATGACTAAGACAAAGCCCACTTTGACAATGATACTAAAATAACAGTGTGGTGAGTGCCATTGGTTTCCAAATGGAGAACAATGACCTAATTTCTAACTCCTAATGGAAATATGTTTGCCACGAGCACAACTAACAACAATGGATTGGGGTCAGCACTGAAGAAATACTACATCTGCGTCTCACACATCAAGAGCAGGGAGATTCATCAGGGACTAAAGGGATGAGAAGGGCAGAGAGGAGAGGAAGGCGGAGGTTCGTGCGCTCCTTCGTCTTCTCTCTTCTTGTGATCTAATTTGATTAGTTCAGTTACTACAGAAAAGTGTGGGAGAAATGTGGAAACTGTCCTCACCAGTTTAAACCTTCGTGTTGCAGCGTCTTGTTTTCATCTCTGCAAACAGTATATAGGGTGGGAGGATTTCATTCATTTTGAAGAAATGTCACTTTTCATTAGTTTAAATATAACTCTGATGCGTGTCAAGAAACATAAATAATTCATGCAAGAGGAAATAAACAGGAACAAACGTGTAGTGGATAGGCAGTCTGACAGACAAACACACAATTCACCTCGCATTTCAACACACAGCAGCACAAACACACACTGCAACAAAGTACGTTCTTCGCTGTTGAGTGGAAGTCTGTTGTACATTGCAAACATCAAGTACCATCATAAACTGCAGAGCTGTTGCCAAATTCAAGGTGGATCTACAACTCCCTATATTGCTGCCCACAAGAAAGGAGTTTAACTCTTTGAGAATGTGAGGACTTTTAGGTTTCTCAGAGGTACACTACCACCCTGTATGCAGTATACACTCAAGTGGAAAATGATAAAAAGACAGGCAGATACATCAGGATGGAGTAAGTTTCTGTTTGTGTTGCATTAAAATTCATCATATCATAATGAAGACAAAAATGGGAGTATGTCTAATCCCATTAACAACCGCAATATATCGTGTTCTTTGACAGCACAACTGTAAATTCATCTAGGACCATAGCTGATCAGTACACAAGTTAAAAGGTTAAGTATAAGCCTTGTGGAAAACAGATATGTTCACCTCAGTCATTGCTAATTTAATAACATAATGAGTCATGTGTTCATTCTGGAGGAACCAAACAAAAAAAGGCTGTGCTTTAGATTTTGCAGCACAAGAAAAATGGGATGCATGACTAAACATTCTACATACATGAAATAATAATTCCTGAATTCCTTTTTTGTATCCTGTCTATGGCACAACAATGCAATAAAACTGACATGTCAGTTCGTCTTTGCTGACGTGAGCCCGCTGATTATCTTAATAGCAGCAATCACTACCATGTGGCTAACAGTTGGAAGGAGAATGAGATGAGTTCTTTTTGACGCCTCATTAGAATGATTAGGGCTGCCCTCTTAAAGTCGAAAAATCCAGCAATATGCGCTGATGGTTAACTGATGGGAAGCTGAACTCTGAACACATAATTTTTCTTTTACCCTGTATGTGGAAACGAGCCCTGAATGGGCTCTCACTTTGGCTGTCAAACGCCCAGGACATCTGTCAAATGGTGGAACGGGTGTCCTAAGGTAAACTTGTAAAAAAAACAACCAAAAAACCCTTACTATAAATTTTACTTTGATTGCTTGTATTTTTATTTGCAACCGCGGGACTGTGGGGGGTTTTGTTGTGAAGCACTTTGTGCTACATGTAACATGTATGAAAAGTGCTATAGAAATAAAGTTTGATTGATTGATTGATTGATTGAAAAAATTGCATTGATTATTTGATTAAAAATTATCTATCATTGTGCATGTGTATACTAATCTTTAAGAAGGTGACCAAAAGGAAAAATATGTTTTTCTTGGTAGTTCTCGGTTCAACTGGACTGGTTTAGCTCATTCAAAAGACCTAAACCAGTCCAGTTGAACCAAGAAAAATGATGACCTGGGCAAATGAGAACCTACACAGAAAAATATGTTTCACACAAAGTAATTTCCATTTTTGTGTTGCTATGCAAGTGTTCCACTCACTAGTAATTCACTGGCAAACATCTTGTGAAAATGTATTTGCTCAGTCTGTCACGTGTTTTAAATGATTGTTAAAGAGTAACTTTACACAGCACTTTTTTCCTTATAATACTGAGCACATAGAGTAAGTCTACGCTGAGCAAAATAGTGTGAAAACTACTTTTTCCAACAAAAAAATCTGTTTATTTCTGTCTACTTGGATTTAAAAATTTAGTTCAGGATATGCATCATATCAGCACTTTGGAGGTCAAAGCTACAGTGGACTGTGTTACCACTGGACATGGAGCCTCTAGCAGCAGCTGTTCGATGCTTTTTTAGCTCTGTTACTCGCTCTATATTCACTGACATCACAGTACACTCTGTGAGCAGTGGAGGTCACAATCTCAGCCGGTGCACATGAACATGCTTTCATCCCAAATTATTTTGTGCTCACCTGATTGCAGAGCTATTTACCCACAACCAGAGGTATTTATCCGGCCAACCTGAAATTTATCTGCAATTGGCACTGGTGTTAATTCTACACACTGTGTGCAGCTGTCTTTGAATGATGTTTATAAGGAGTTCCCTTGGACTGGTTGTAGGGCTGGGCGATATGGAAAAAAATCATATCATGATAATTTTTAAAATATCAGACGATATCGATATGTATCACAATATAAATCAAATAACTATTTTTTGTCAAGCTTAAATCTTCCATTACTCATAAGTTAGTTGTGAAGACATCAGAGAGCGAGAGAGAGAGAGAGAGAAAGAAATGCACCCTCCGCTCTTATAATTACCCCCCATCCCCCTGCTGTTATGTATTATTCCCCCTGCTTTATTCATCTCCCCCCAGCCACCCATCTTAAGATTTATTGACCCCCGTCTTATAAGCATCTTAAGTTTCAGTTATATGGTCGTATAGTTTGTGTGTATTAGTACTGGCATGGACCACAACTCCCCCTGTCTGTCGAACCATGCATACCTCCGTGCCATAAATGGTGTAAACTGAAAGTGAAACAACATGCTTTGACCGCCTGACTCCCAGCTTTTACGCCTCTGTTGTACACCAGAACTGAAACATTTTGCACTCATCTCCTGCTGCAGCCCAAACATTAGTGTGTGTGCTGCGGCTGCTCTTCCGCCTGTGCTGTGTGTGTCAACCTAACTTGACGTGGCTCTAGCGTGATTGGTTGGGTGCGGCGCTACTTTATTATGATTGGCTGTTCTCACGTCTGTCAAAACATGGACAAATGAATTCTATCGAAACTGCATCTCATATTTCTATCTAGGAAAAGTTAAATCGCGATATATATCGTTATTGTTTTATCGCCCAGCCCTAGCTGGTTCTATTTATTGTGGTAAAAATCATCACTGAAACTCAGTCCAATGGGTTTTCTGATTTCCCAGTACTCTATATGAGAAAACATTAAAAGACAACTAATGGTCAAATTTTAATAACAAACATCCAACCAGGATTAGGGTACAGCTCTAACAAGGATGCAGGATGTCAAATTTGGGAATAGAACAAAATAAACAGATTTAGCAAAAAGGATGAGAAGCAAGAAAAAACTAAATACAAATCACTGATACAGTAACGTCCACACAAAAATAATGTCTGTCTGGACTAAATATTGAAGAGAACAGTAACCACAGCAGCACTTCATGCATGAACTGAATCTGAGACGTAACCGTAAACACAGCACTTGAACATTTGCTTCGACCAGGTGATCCACAGAAAGCTGATTTCTTTACACCACACCTCTGCTCAACATCAGTTCTACGCCACAACACTGCTTGTCTTCCCACCTATTTAACTCCCTCAACTTCCTGGGCCGCCTTATGGATTAGCATTTAGATGTATGCGATTTCCAGATGCTTTGTTCTCTCTGAGTTGATGTTTATTTAAATACTGTGCATCTCAGCCTCTGTCGGGTGGGAGGCATGTTGTAGAATTCATGATCAAAAGGTCTGAGTCGAGCTTGTGCAGATTAGTTTAAGAGCAGTGTCTCACTGCGACAGCTCATTACACATCCAACTGTTGCAAAGAAAAGTCTGACTTTACTGAATTACTGAAAATGTAATTAATAGTGGTCTTTGAATGTTTAACAATTAAAAAGTGAACCCTCAGCCTTTAAAATTCATCAAAATTCATCAAATTTCAGCTGTACAATTCACAGCTTTCTGACGGCTGAAGTGAACAAAAGCCCCATTTCAGTCGCTGATGATAGCTAAAATGTTTGATGAGAACTGATCCATATGCATTCACTTCTCAGTCTATAATGTTTGCATTGTCTCCTTCCAAACAGTGTTGAATAGAGGGGATACTTACGCAGGATAGGGTTGTGTGCGTGGGGCGATAGTTCGTTGTGTTCCAGTCTGAATGACATCAGGTGGGCTCATCATCACATAAAACTGACCTGTAGAAGACGTGCGAACTGTCAGAGATGAAGAAGCAGGGTTCGCACATACTTTTCAAGGTTAAATTCAAGTACTTTTCAAGCACTTTTAAGGGTCATTTTCAAATTCTGCCAGCACAACACATTATCGCAGGGGTAAAACACATATCTACAGGAATACAAATAGTCATGATTATTTTTTTCACTTTTTATAAAAATAACATACATTGCATTATGCTATACAGGGTGGGGAAGCAAAATTTACAATGAACATTTAGTTGTTTTTTCTCAGCAGGCACTACGTCAATTGTTTTGAAACCAAACATATATTGATGTCATAATCATACCTAACACTATTATCCATACCTTTTCAGAAACTTTGCCCATATGAGTAATCAGGAAAGCAAACGTCAAAGAGTGTGTGATTTGTTGAATGCACTCGTCACACCAAAGGAGATTTCAAAAATAGTTGGAGTGTCTGTAAAGACTGTTTATAATGTAAAGAAGAGAATGACTATGAGCAAAACTATTACGAGAAAGTCTGGAAGATACTATTAAAGAAGAATGGGAGAAGTTGTCACCCGAATATTTGAGGAACACTTGCGCAAGTTTCAGGAAGCGTGTGAAGGCAGTTATTGAGAAAGAAGGAGGACATATAGAATAAAAACATTTTCTATTATGTAAATTTTCTTGTGGCAAATAAATTCTCATGACTTTCAATAAACTAATTGGTCATACACTGTCTTTCAATCCCTGCCTCAAAATATTGTAAATTTTGCTTCCCCACCCTGTAAACATCTAAAATTATGTTTCATGATAGCAAAAAGTTTAAGAATTAAAGGAGACAACTATATTTTACCCAAAATAAGGGAAGCCATTTGGCGTTCTTCAGGTGCACTCACACCGAGCCAAAGATAAAAATTTACTGTAATGAAAATGTATTGAAAATGTATTGAATGGAAGACCCCTGCACCGGACTGAAATTTTTCTGTACCATTACACCCCTAGCTGAATATTCACTATGTATGACAATACTGTATGACAGGAGGACTTAATGTTCAAAAAGTACATGGACATGGAAGTTAATTAGATGAAAAAAATGCCCTGATGTGTTTAAGGTCTAGGCTTTGGATGGTTTTCGGAAACGTCATTAAGCAAGACAAGACAAGGCAAGGCAAGGCAAGGCAAGGTAAGGTAAGGTAAGGTAAGGTAAGAAAAGATAATATTAAGATAAGATAAGATAAGATAAGATAAGATAAGATAAGACTATTCATCCCATCGTGGGGAAATTTCAGTTTAACAGCAGCAGCATACAACCCGCAAATGCAGAGAAAAGACTGGTAGAAAAACAACAAATGAGTGAAAAATGAAATATAAAGAGAAAAAATAAGAAATATGGTTTTTATATAAATAGTTATATACATTTAGAATTAAAATTAAATATTATTTACATATTTACATTATTGCATGACAATAATCTAGAACTTCGCATCACTGCCGATATAAGTTTTGATATGAAATATTAATTGATGTGTGTGTGTTGCAGTTTCCTGTTTTTTTATCACATTCCCAAGGGTAAAAGCGTTAAATGCTTTGAAATAATAATATATTTAAGACTTCCCAGTGTTGATTTTCTGTAGTTGTAGTTCTGATATCCAACAACTGCTGACATACTATGCTTTTGTGGTTTTCAGCTGTTACAAGTAACAAGATAGCACATTTGTATTACAACCAAGGTAATATAAAAGTCAGTTAACACAACATTTGGGTGAACACGCCTGGACCTGTTTCTTCCCTGGAGTATGATTGAACCACTCTGTGTCAGGGAAATATTAAAGGGTGTGCAGTATTTGACAGTACAGAACTTAGCAACCATCCATCTGCAACAGTGCGCCCACTAGGTCTAGACCTGGCGTGGTAACAAATGACACGATGAGACTGAGCCAGAGGGCTGTGCTCCAGGTTGATCAAGCCCTGAACAGAACCCAGCGAGAGGTTTGTGAACTGTGTTAACCTTATGTGATGATATCATGACAAACAGAAGTTAAGATCCTCTTCTGTTACAAAACCATAAAACCACAAAACCATACAGCCAGATGACAACAACATGTGGGGGGAAAGAGGAATGGAAACCGCGTGGGAGGACATGAGACAGGAAACATAGTAAATATGAGCGCTGGAGCCAGTTTCAATGTATTCAACTCATGAAAACATTAAAGACTGCACATTAACCAATGAAGACCCAGTGCTACTATTGTGGCAGTTCTCTATATTTAACCCTTTTGAAGTGATTTATCAGTATTTATTGGAATATTATCATCTGTATTTTTCAGTTTTCAGTATAAATCATGTACTTTCCTATATTTAATTTACTGATTGTGTAGATGGCCATGAAAACATAGCCTGGACAGTTATCTGTCTTTCTCAAAGAAAAATCCATCTGGAATCGCGGGGCTTGAATCCAGATATGAAGGCGGGACTAACAGGCACTGAGTAAACTAATCACAGGTAAGATGGACGTGACACTTTTGTCTGTGAAATTCAAGAATACAGGGTGTAATCTGTAATTCAGTCCTTATTTTTGAATCAAGTAAACAACCGATAACAGTTGTAAAGAGATTTGCGGACTTGGAACTGACTTTGACTCGTGACAAAAAGAAGCCGATGCGTATGACGCATTGTGAAACACCCGCCCCCCTGACTTGTGACTGATTTGGTATAGAATAGATCATGCATACGTCACAGCGATTGGTCGAATTCCAGACAGTTTTCTGAGTACTGAATTCACTGAGAAAACCGGATGGCTGGTCTGGCTAATGAAAACTCAGACTAAATTCAAAAGTTATTGTATCAAAAACAAAAAAAAAAACAACTGAAGAAACAGTGACTTTGTCAGCAAAGACAGCGATAACTCAATGTAAAAACAAGTATCCATCTACTGAAACTGATCCAACTCCATGGATTTTATTGGTGAATCAATGCTGTAGCAGATGACAGTGTTTCTACGTTCACTACGGAGCCTCTGAACGTCCAAATGGGTCATATCTGATGATGATTAAAAGCTGACAAATTGCATTTTACCTCAATTATTTACATGCATTGATAGGATTAGTGAATCAACAGTTATTAAACTCTGCAAAAAAAGGGGTGTCTAAAAACAAGATAAAAACATTACATTTGATGAAAAACATACTCAAAACAAGTGAAATATCTGTCCACGCAGCAAGATAATTTCACTTGACAAGATTTCTTGAATTAAGACTGTTAACTCTAGAAATAAGCATGTCTACAGATGTATCACTTAAAATAAGAAATTAACACTGTAAACAAGATAAATTATCTAACACTTCTAAATCTAAGTTGTTGTTTTTTTTTTTTATCTTGGTAAGATCCAAATAATTTGCAGTGAACATTTTACATTAATAGATGCTGTGGGTCACCAGTAGCTGTTTGGGTCTTTACGGGTTAAATAAATATTAGAAGACAGAATTTACATACTGATGAAAATATTTTGTTACCGTTTAATAGAAATCATTTCATAATTTAAACATGGGGCCAGTTTCCTGCTGGTAAATATCCTTCAGTATCCATTTTCCTTTGTCGCTGAGGCACTGTTGTAGTACAAACCACATTTGTATCTCAGTATTCATAAAACTCCCCTGCTTTGAATTGTTACATTTGCACAGATAATGGTTCGTTTACAGGGTTGCTGTTCTCTCTGTATGCTTCCCCTCACTACATTCCTGTTTGTCACTGAAAATAATGGCTAAATTAGCCCTGTAGCTCTGTGGTGAGCTTCAGCCCAAATTAAGTGTGAGAGCTGACTCACCCCCTGCCTGTGTGAGTGTGGGGTCCGTGGCGGCCTGAACAGACACAGTCCCGTCGCTCACTGCGGTTGCGGGGAAGTAAGCGAAGCGCGTCTCCCCTCCCACTGCCTCTCCTGCTGGGCTTCCTCCATTACTGAAAGGGTTCTGGATCACAGCCTGTGACAGATAAGAGCGAGACGGGGGAGAGAGAGCTTGAACAAGCAACAACAGAGCAGTCACAGCAGGTATAAGCACACCTCAGTTTTTGTCAGACTCAATATTGGTATCCCCACTTCTAGATCCCTAAGCAAGACACAGAACAGTCTGACAGTTTGGATAAACAGGACAAAAAGAAGGAGCAGTCATCTTGTTAGCAGGGTTAACAGCAAAGGCGGAAAAAACACATCCTCAAAGCCAACTTGGTGTATTCTGGGATGGAAACCTGCATGTTTTCAGAGTTTTTGGGAGGGACTTAGTCGCTGTGGTTGTAGTCAGAGTCATGGGGTTTATTTTAGTTAACTAAAAATAGGACCAATTTCCCTCTATCTCACCGGCATGCTCTATCAAGAATCAGTAACAACTTGAATTTGTGAGGTTGTAAAGTTCTGCCGCTATGTTAGAGTCCTGTGGTCTGGATGCAGGAGATCAATCTGCCAAAAGAAGTGGGTGGTTCTTTCACTGGAGGAGAACTCAACTAATTAACTCAAAGTCCATATATGACTTCATATCAGTGCTCAATAGTAACTATATTGATATCTGTAAGCATTTTCATGTTATAAGCCTTTAAAATATGGTCCGTTATTAAGTAATGGGAAATTTTAAATATTAAATAAGTGGTGCCAGGCACAACAAACCCTGCTCCTCACACGTATTATAGCTTATTTTGGCATGGATCCAGCTGATGTCATCATGTCTATGCTTGTGCTGATGTCAATTGCATCTATATATGTGCCAAGTTTGAAGTAAACTGAAACAAAATGGATGTTTTTGTAGACATTTGAAATTTCGCCCATTATAAGTAAAGGGGAGAAGAAAAAGATTTTAGAAATTCATGAAAAAATGTGAACTTTGACCTACTGTTTCCAAAATGTAACCACATCTATTCTGGGTCACTGGCAATCTACAAACCCAATTTGGTATGAATTCAACCAATAGTTTTGCTGCTAGAGTGTTAACAAACAAAGAAACAAACAAACCGAACCAAAAACAATACCCCTTGCCTCCTCTTCGGGGGGCGGGGTAAAAATTCATCAAAAATCTAAATATCTCAAAACTGTGAACGAATTTTGTAGATACTGTCCCAAGAAAGCTACATAAAAATTTTTAAATGAATCTGACCATTAGTTTCATCTGAGAAGATGTTTGAAGAAACTGCTAACAAAGACAACGACGAAGACACCAGACAGAGTACCTACACAACAGCTCATGGCCTATCAGCTGGTGAGATAAAAACTGTGTTTGCGCCACACAAAATCTGTCAAATAAAAACCAAACATTAAACCTTCTGTGGTGCATTAAGCAGAGGAGAGAATAATCACTAGCTTCACCAGTCCACAAAAATATCCAGATAGGATGCATCTTTGAAACAAACATTTCCATATCTTCTCTATTATAATTGTATGTTTTAACACTAAAGAAAAGCCCACTTTTTGCCCAACAACAATGTGGCTAGGCCTTGTTCTGGGTATCTTTTTGGCACCAGTACTGATATGTTTTCGCCTCAGTTCCCACATAATACACCTTTTATGCCAGTTTTGTGCCTTAACACACACACACACACACACACACACATATATATATTTAATAAAGCAGAGAACTGCTTCATTATAAAAATATAAATTTACTTATCACAGTGTCATTTAAGCTCTTAAGTTTTACATTTCAGCTCAATGACAATTTTCTCAATACACATTTTAAGGTAATCTAACCCAAAATATATTTACGACAACTGAAACGTATCCATTAACATAATATTAATAAATACAAACATGTCCATACTACATGTATTTACTTATTGATGACTTTTCGTCAATGGGTGTTAAGTTTCATAACAGTCATTATTCCCCAAATAAGACACTTTAATTTTACTATGACTAATGAGCAATGAACATGGCCAGAGTACTCAATTCCAAACCAAATCTTTAACTGTACTTTTCTGTCTCTCTGGGTATCTTTGCAAACTTGGAGTATCAATCCTGTTTACACTTCACTTGCTATCAAGCTAAGACATATCAACAGTACTCCTTAGGTCAATATGAGTTCAAGAGCATGCTGCTCAGTACAACGGTATGTCTGCTTTATGGTTTTTAATGGTGTTTGGATAACACTGGAGGCGTACGGTACCTGAGCCACAGCTTGAGGAGCTCCAGCGAAGGCAGCTGTAGAAACAACACTCACGGCTCCTCCCCCGTCATCTCTGCCCTCGAGGTGCTGGTCAGTCACTTGAACAACACGGTATGTCACCTTCAAGATGGAAAAAGAGACATGAGGGAATTAGAGAAAAAACAAACAGCATCCAGCAGTTGGTACATATTTCTACGGCTCAAATGGCTGCACGCCAATCCAACCCTTACCTGACTTGAAGATTTGTTTATCATGTCTGATGCTTCCGTTCAACCAGACCTGTTATCTGACACTATAATCCTGGCCTCAGCAGTGCATTATAATCTTACCATCCAACAAAATATGCC
Source organism: Sphaeramia orbicularis (assembly GCF_902148855.1). Lineage (NCBI taxonomy): Eukaryota > Metazoa > Chordata > Actinopteri > Kurtiformes > Apogonidae > Sphaeramia > Sphaeramia orbicularis. The sequence goes on from NC_043972.1 coordinate 45,361,530, forward strand.
TATCCTTCAGAATGTGCCTGATTCAATTTGAAAAATAAGGTTGTTTGTTCCAAGAATCAGTATTTGTATCTTCTCATCATGTGACTCCCCTCCTGACTGACATGTGACAGGAATCCCGTGCCAATCATAGGCCAGACTGGAATCACATGATCGCTCACACTAGTCTTGTTTACGCCAAATAAGCCACATGGATGACTGACTTAATTCCCTCCAGTGTAAATCACCCAAATAAGGATAAACCGACTTGAATGTCACACTACGTCTCCTGATTATTAATTTACTTGCATCACTGTCCTATTGTCTATCGCTGACCGTAGCTGCAACTGCAGAGAATCCCAGTACAGACTGGTGAAAGGCAGGGGGAGAGTATCTCTCTTGACAAAAAGTCACCAGTCAATCATGGGACTAGAAAAAGAAAAACACACATTCATACCTTCAGGCAATTTAGGGCCTGCTATCCTCCTGACTTGCATGTCTTTGGAATAGGGGAGGAGACAGGAGCAAGCGGAAAAAAAATTTATTTGACTACAAGGCAACAGTTAAAACAGAAAGGCGCAATAGTGACGTCCTACATATGACTCAGCATTTCAACCTGTTTACAACCTGACAGGTAAAGTCCATGGTGTATTATTTCTGTTGTGACTGAAACACAGATGCCATCAGAGACACTTGAGAGTCTGTACTAAAGGTTTGTGCATCCACTAGTCACTTACCTGTCCTCCTTCAGCACGGAACTGATACTGTATGTTATGGTCACCAAATGCTGCAGCTTGCTGTACACTGGCAATTGTAACAGCTGTTTGCTCTTCTCCTGTTCCGTCTTTAAGGGAAAAGAAGACAAAATTAAAATTCATCAGGAAGAAGTAGAAAAGTAATAAATACAGGGCTGAACATATTTAGATGCATAATTTACCAAGATTTACAAAGATTACCCAAAGTCGACTAATAGCCAAAGGAGATTTGTGTATGTTTTTCGGGTAAAAACAGCAGCAACTGGATATTCTACAAAATGCCCACTATTGTTCAGTTACTAGATGATGTAATTGACAACTCGGTGGAGAAAGTGTTACCTTCAGACACCTGGACAACCTCCTCTTCTTGCTTTTCTTGGCTGCGAATCAAATGGACAAATAACTGTCAATACCTACGCAAGAAGCTAACGTTAACTTGTTAGTGTTTTACAATTTAATAAAGGTTGTTGTTTTTTTAAAATATATATATATACCTACAAGTTTATCTCGGAAAGCAAGTGGATTTACAGCACAACTGTCTAACAAAATGTAATAGTGCAAGTGTCCTCAGGTTACCTAGTGACTGACAGCACAGTTGTTTAGTATTTTAACTGCTAGCCTAAGCTAACTTGACTGTTATAAAGCTATTAGCTGATTATGTTTATTGTAAATAGTCGACAAGGGTTTGGCATTCGACTCTTTGCCTAAGCGCCTGGGAAAGTAGACAACTACTTCTTCTTACAACTATTTACACACTCCAACTGACATCGTTTTAAGAACATTTTTTCAGGTCAGGCCTTGTTTAGCTGTCCAAATAGCATGTTGTAGCTAGCTTGTCTCAGTTAGCCATTTTGCCCGACACTCGGGTTACCTTGCGCTGTCCAGACTCTGTTCAAGCATATCCATCAGGGTTAGAATAAAAAGTGATATTCGGTGTCACAGACGGAGATGGAAGTGCTGATCACGGGAACAAACACTCGGGTCATGTGAGAGAGACAGCCCAGGACACGTGAGGTATGGCTCGGTGTCGGAGTTAAAATGGAGGCCGCCGCTGCCGCTGGGTGATCCGAGGTGACTTCCCTCTGTCGGATCTCTGCACTGAGGAGGATTTTGGAGCTCATTAGGGACCATACGCTCAACACGATCAAAACAACGGTTTTTATACACGGAAACAAAACATAGTGATATATTAGAGACTAAATTAATATATGTACCGCAGAGCATCTAAAAGACAACTTTGACGTTAGGGCTGTTATAACAATACACCGTGCAGAAACACCAAATGAGTCTAATATGAAGTCTGGTCTAGTTTTGTTTACCGGCCTCCCACGAATATAGAAATCTATATTTTTTCATCTAGTTTCATTTATTGTGGACAGCAATGCTTATTTTCATACGTTACACATAATAATTCACACTTCCTTATATAAAAACACGTTGTCATAGCATAAAAGCCCTGGAAATAACCCCCAACAAAAACCACCAGGAGGACTTTGAAAAGAAATCACAAAGTGAACATTTTAGCGCTCATAGCAGTAAGGATGATGTTAGTGTGGTGAAACGTGGCAGCTCATTATTTTTTCCATGTTATTTAAAACTATGAGTGCAAAATGCCTTGACTACGCGTCAAAATAATGTTATAAGCGATACATTTGCCCCCACTCACCATCTCTTACTATGTTATAATACATGTAATTTACACTGTATGTCTATCTAAAAATATGGTACAACCTAAGATGACATTCATTATTATTAATTCCATTTTTAGATAACCCTCTTTAATTCGAACTGCTAATTATTGTGTCGTGAACTTTGTCCTACATACAGCGGAACGTTTCTTCTGCGGGGACATATCGCTGGAGCACCACGTCATTCGTCTTATAACGTCCATGATTATAATACACACATAGCGTCAAAATAATAATTTAAAAAATGTCAGTTTAAGTAACGGCGCCGTGCATTTAAAACGATTTAGTGAACTTATCAGAAAAATCCGGATCCTTTCAGCACCGTTTTTTTTTTATTCATAACCACAGCGCTGACTGGCTTTCTGGTGAATTTAACAACGCTTCCGAATGCGCTTCAGCTAATCAGACCGCAGAGTGCAGCTTTTGTCTGCCTCTGATTGGCTGGTTTGGTAGGCGGTCCCGCGGTTACGCCTCTGGTGCCTCCCTGAAATAATTCCGACTATCAGCTCATCTCCTTGGGTGAGGGTTCATAGCGGTGACTGTGACACGTTAGCTGTCCACTACAGTTAAACCATGTCTGGCCGCGTTCTTGTTGGTGTCAAGCGTGTCATTGACTATGCAGTTAAGGTAATGTCTTCGTGTAGTTTCACCTGGCTTGTTTTCGTTTGTGGTTTATTTGTTTGTTTTCTTGTTTTCAATCACATGACTTTTAATAGTATGCTAGCTAATGTTAGCCTGCCAAATGGCAACTGCTGTTACTTAAGAGCCACACGACTGTCAGTTCGAACATTGGACTAGTCACTTGTTATTATCCTCCTGAATTTAAAGGACTAGAATAATCAGGAATTACCTTTAATTTTAGCAACACCACCATACATGACTATTTCCACTTCCTGAATAGCATTCAGACAGATGTTTTGAAGTTATGCAGTCAGACATTGTGTAACATAATGCACCTATTTGTATATGTTTATTAATTCTTAAAGATCAGGATTTAGTTTGAAGTCAGACCATTGTAAGGCTGTTTAGACCTCACACAACACCTCAGACATTATCTATGTGCAGCTTGGTCACTCCAGCTCCAGCTGCTCTCAACAGGATCCTATCAGTATCAGCAGTATACACTGATATGTATCTGCTTGTCCTGTCTTCCAATATTGATCTTAATTGTAAGCAGGCAATAAAACCAAACAACACATTGTTTTACTAGCATGTCCCTTTAAATGCTGATAAAAGCTAATCATGAGTGTAATAATTAAGTAGGCTATAAAGATTGTTTGTATACTATGATCTAACCTAAAGGATAATAGTTCAGCTTCAAATGTGACGTACACATATAATTACATATTATCGGTATAGTATATTTTTTGTTGTTTGAGCTAAATCCCTTTGGTCTCTTAAGAAAAGATTATACATTGTTGCACTGTTGTACAGAAGAAAGCAACTTCATTACTAGTTTGTTGCAGCTGTTTAAGGTGTTTTTTTTTCCTACATTTCTTCAATGACTGAGGGCTTATGCACATAACCTGGTGCATAAAGATATTGTTGTGGTGTGAAAGACATGACTTTGACAGATGTAGTCATAAAACGTGAATACACACTGTATTATTATGTATTACACCAGACCTAGTTATTTTATGACTTCAGGGGAAGATGCTTCTCTATAGATTATGTTGGCTGAGTAATGCAAAGCAAAAAAAAGAAATATTCACTAAAATGAAAAGAGGAACTCTTGTCCTAAAAACTAAGGCACAGATTTTATCTTTGAACACCAAACTGGTTCCTGACCTCTGAGTCCTGAGTCATCGTGTCTCATCCTTAGATCCGCGTGAAGCCGGATAACAGCGGCGTCGTGACTGATGGTGTGAAGCACTCGATGAACCCCTTCTGTGAGATCGCTGTAGAGGAAGCGGTCAAACTGAAGGAGAAGAAGCTCATTAAGGAGGTTGTGGCTGTCAGCTGTGGGCCCCAGCAGGCACAGGTAGGTGTGGTGGGACCAGGTTGTGGACCCTGCTTGTTCGCCACTGTGTGAGGTAGTTGACTTTGGTCAGTAGTGTCCAGTCAAAAATGTCATTAGGGTGTCATGATACATCAAACATACATACCTCAGTTTTTCAGTGTCAGTTCACAATACAATACTGTAAAATGTGGGAAAAAAGCAACAAAAAAATCCAAAATGCAAACGTCTTAGTTTCTTTTCATTTATTTTGAACACAGAATAGTGACATTTACTTTGTTTCTACATGCAGCAGACTGTGCAGACTGAATAAATGAAAGCTAATGAAGCAAGATGCACAAAATAAGAATAAAAAATGTCTTATGCTGCTAGACCTCAGAATATGAAAAACAAAAACGCTTTTCAGTTTTATAGATGCCATCATTGGCGACACTGTTTCAAGTTAGAAACATTGCCATTAAATCAGACGGACTGGACTCAGCTGGACACATACTAGATACAAGACTCAGCACATTGAACAACTGTTTAGAACAACTAGAGCAGATTTTAATCTGACAGGGAGGAGCACACACTGAAACACCAAGTCAGACACTACACAACACGCTGAATTATCCGTATCCCCAGGCATCTCCCTTTGATTCATTAAATACAGGCACTAGTCAGGACACCCATAAAAGGAGTACTATTTTATCCATATGACACAGACTGGAGCTACTGTTCAACAAAAGCAGCCCTTCCTTTATAAATGCATTTAGCCAACGCTGTATATGTACATAGAAGCTGCTGCTTACCTGGTACCTTCTCAGGCTCTGTGAATGTAGTCCAGTATTTCCTTGTAAACATCCATAAAGCTTTGGAAACTTCACTGTCTGAACCTGACAGGATGTTACCATATGACATTATTTTATGTCACTGTCCAGGGAAAAAAAGTCAGTATCTTCTTTTCACTTTGTAATAATTTCCATGAATTAGTCTATTCATTTGCTTTTGTAATAAATTTGTTAAATTGTAAAGAGACTTTATATACACCCTGCATTTCTTGTATTCGTCATGCCTGTGTTGTACTTTCTGTTCTGTGAATTCCAAACTGACAAATACAAATACTATGACATACCTAAATGTAATGAGTAAAAACTAATTTAATGACTTAGAGTAATTCAATTCAATTCAGCTGTATTTATAGAGTACATTTCATGCAGAAGGCAGATGTGATGTGCTTCACAACAGGTATATAACAAAAAAAAGTTTTAGTTGGGTATGAAAACAAGCAACAGTCAAATAAACAGTAGAAGGGAATGGATTAATGTCCTGGGTATCCAGAGTAAGTAAAACTTTCATTGGTATTTGATTGTTTTCTAACAACTGGGCAATCAAAATTACATTAAACACCAGTTACTGTCAAACAGTTACTCAAAGTTTTATTAAAAGACCTTGAAATAAGATTAAAATCATGTTATTTTCGTCATGTGAAGATAGATTGACTGTACAAGCTTCACTGCCTCAATACTGATTTGTCGTTGCCTTGTATGTCTAGGTTATAAGCAGGGTGCTCAAAAGGAGAATAGTTCATATTTATTTCTTTATTTGTTTTTGTGATGAGCGTTTTTTGATTTTTGAAACAGAAATGCAATAGCTTCTACTTCACTATATCAGTTTCAGTATCAATCACTCTCAGTAGGGTGCTTATGAAATATTGTGTAAATGCTTTGCTTTAGACTAATCTGTGCATGTTTTATTGTATAATTTTGACTGTATATTAGTTGAACAACCAAATGTTAATAAGAAACTATTTTTAATAATGGTTTTGATCCCTTCTATCAATTTATTTGAACACATTTTCAAGCCTTTTTCAGCTTTTAATTCAGTCATTTGGATGTTTTGAAATGCATTACAGTGCTGTTGCTTTGATACAGTGTATTTTAAAGAGATGCTAATTACAAGTAGCACATCTTTTTACATAGTTGCATCAAATCCTAACCCTGTAGGGATCCAACATGAACCTTAGAATAATATGCATTGATTTGATTGGTAGATACGCAGAGTGCAAATTCTAAGAAAGCATTTAATGTTGAAATGAAAAATAATGAGTTGTAAATTGAGCCATTTGAGCTGATTCTGCCAGTTGTAGAGACATTTCTATGTACACCATCTTACTCATGATGGTGTTGACCCGACATCCTGACCTGTACTGTTTGGAAATCTGCCAAAAGCAGGGTTTGCTGTGCAGTAAAAAGATGCAAATAGTGTATTTTTTTATTCAACATTTCAACTTTTTACAGAAAATAATATTCTGTAAAAAAAAATATGTCATTTATTTATTTATTTATTTTTTTATGTAATAGCATATTCAGCAGCACATTAGTTACTGATTGATTGGTTATGAATCCCACCTGCGGAATAATGCAGATAAATGTGGTTCAAACTACTTTCTACTTGTAATGCAGAATACACATTTCCATAAACTAACAGAGAATACTGTTATACTGTATTTACAAAAGAGTGTATTGGCTGATTTTAAAGTGGTTAAAAAGAAAACTTATTGAATTTAGTCTCACTTTAACTCTCTTTACTTCAACTTCAAAACAGTTTTGCAGTTGATTTAAACTAAATATGGAATGTTTTTTTTTTTTTTTCCTTCAAGCCTTTTTTACATTTATTCATCTGGGAGGGTTTTGACCTCCTGTACTCGAAGCATGCTGTTGTGTGCCTTTTTTTTTTTCCAACAAACTCTATGACACCAAGCGCCCCCTCGCTTACAGTTACAGTTCTCCTCCAGGGGAAAATAAAATCACATGAATCATACTTTGAAAGTCCGTAGCATCTGTTGTAGGCACAGATCTGTGCACCGGGCTTTATATATTTCTATTTTCAAAGGTGGACACAGGGGCATCTACAACTCTGTTTACCTTGAGGCATGAATTTAAACAGTTTGTGGACCTACACACATTCGCAAATAACATCGTTATTCTAATGTGTACTGCACATGTGTAGGTTACTTCTGCCATTTTACTGTGTGTATTTTTGCAGATGTTAGTATGTGCTGAAGATGTGGTGTATTATAGCTCTAATAAATAACACAGCTCACTTTATTTTTATTTATTTTGGAGATTATCTAATGCAGGGGCGTCAAACTCATTTTAGTTCAGGGGCCACATTCAGCCCAATATGATCTGAAGTGGGCCAGACCAGTAAAATGATAATGAAAAAAATAAAATTACATCATGAAAATGTTTACATCTACAAAGATTCCTTAAAAATATGAATAATATCAACAACCTGAAATGTCTTAAGAAAAATAAGTGCATTTTTAACAATATTATTCCTAAGTTTATCATTTACACATGCATATCGCAACTTACAGACCACAGTGGATCTACAAATACACAAAACATTTAATAACAGGCAGAATATTGGTAAAATTGCAGTGACTTCTCAAGACATTTCAGGTTGTTCATATTTCTTCCGGTTTTTCACAAAAGGATAGTTTGTAAATGGGGTCAGGTCAAGCACCAACATTGTTACATGTTTGGTGTTCAATGGGCTCTAACTTTGCACATATATATAACCTATATCAGTGTGTGGTACATATTTCAGTAGGTATTTGTAAGTACTTCAACATAGTAGGATGATGAGATTTTTGACCAAAAACATTTAAAAATGTGCTCGGTGACACGATTTCATCAAAATGTCACTGATTTTGACAAGGTTTACATGCTTAACATGTGGCCCCACAGGAAATTCACTTAAATTTGCCTATGATGTCTTAAATAACATATTAAGCTACACTGATGTCAATATTTAGGAAAATGCAGTCGCGGAAAAAATTATTAGACCACCCCTTGTTTTCTTCAATTACTTGTTCATTTTAAGGCCTGGTACAACTAAAGGTACATTTGTTTAGACAAATATAATGATAACAACAAAAATAGCTCATAAGAGTTTAATTTCAGAGCTGATATCTATCCATTTTCCATGTTTTCTTGATAATAACCAAAATCACTTCAGTTCTTCCATCAATATCTATGGCATTGTACTGACAAAAACAGTGCTTTTAGGTATTCCATGTTTTCTTTTCTGTCTGTTTTAGTTACATGATACACACAGGAGTTAGTACTTGATTGCATAACCATTGTTTTTGATGACTTAATGGTCTAATAATTTTTTCCACGACTGTATAGTGGAAACTTTTGGACCTATTGACACAGATTTAAAGTGACACAGTTTCAATTCTTGATGCTATTATGATGTAAGGACCAATGTGTCTAGAAAACAAATCAAATATTTTTAATACAAGCGTTTTTTATATATATTATAGTAATAAGTTAACAAATGAGTGCATATGGAATAGGATAAGACAAACTTTGATTTTGTCATAGATGTGTGTGTTCCCTTGACCTGACCCTAAAGGCAAACATTTTCATGTAATTTGGCTTTTTTACACTAAAACAAAGGAAAAAAATTAGAGTTGTCATTATTTATAGGTTATAATAATATTATTTTACTGGTCTGACCCACTTTAGATCATATTGGTCTGTATGTGGAACCTGAACTAAAATGAGTTTGACATCCTTGATCGCCAGTATCGTCGGTGTAAGTTTTGCATTTTACAAATTCATCCCACTGGGCTGGATTGGACCGGTGGGGTGTTTGTATGTTTGACACCTGTGATCTAAGGTGATCACATGTCAGACAGTATAACGTTATTACAGTGTTTCAGCTCCTTTGCCATTACCTAAAGGTTTTAATTCCAACCCTATCATTTTTTTGTTCTTGATTCTTCCTCATTTAGGAGACCATCCGGACTGCCCTTGCTATGGGGGCGGATCGTGGCATCCACGTGCAAGTGACTGGAAAAGACTACGAAACCTTGGGGCCCCTGCAAGTGTCTAAGATCCTCGCCGCTCTAGCCAAGAAGGAGGACGCCCAACTCATCATCCTTGGAAAACAGGTCAAAGATCCAGATTAATTTCACTTAACGGCCTCATTTAAAATCAGAGCACGCTTTCTGCTTCCATTCTTTCATTAATACTCTGATCCTGCACCGACTTTACCTTTGTTCAATGACTCTCACAGGCCATCGATGATGACTGCAATCAGACGGGCCAGATGACAGCCGCCTTACTGGACTGGCCTCAGGTGAGATCTAAGGTTGATGTAGTCTGTGTGTTTAGTGGGTCAGTGAAGATCACGCTGTGTTACCTCAGTTTATTTCTGTGAGCATAGACTGTATTGTGCAGCATGTCTTTATTAGGGTCAGTGTTGACTGGTTTGTATCAGATATAGCTCCTGTGATCCTGCACAGACCAGCAAAGTAGGTCAAGGGTCGTTTAGGTGGTTGTAGTGAAATTCAGGGAGCTGACCAACAGTTGGAGCTTTTTGTGAAAATACTGTCAGAACGTTAAGCAGAATAATTTACATCTAGACTCAACCAGCTTTTTATAATTCACATTTTCGTCGTCGGACTCACTGATTTTTTTAATGCTTTTTTTTTCTTTAAGTGGGATGGACTTGTTTAGATTTTATTTTATTGTTCATTTTTAGCTCACCAGTCGACAGGCCATGAGCTTTTGTGAAAGCACTGTGTCTGGTGTCGTCTTCGTCATCTTTATTGTCGTTTTCGTTAGCGATTTCTTCAGACATTTTGTCTGATTAAACTACTGGTCGGATTCATTTTAAACTTTATATGTAGCTTCCTTGGGACAGTGTGTACAAGGTATGTTCATAGTTATGAGATATTATGATTTTTGAATTTTTTTTGTGAACTTTTGAAATGTTTAAAATTTGCCTTTACTTATAATGGTCCATATTTAACGGCTCATAACATGGAAATGGTTACAGATATCAGTATAGTTACTACTGAGCACTGATAGGAGGTCATATATGGACTTTCATTTAAGTAGCTGAGTTCTCCTCCAGTGAAAGTACCACCCACTTCTATTGGGAGATTGATTTCCTGCATCCAGACCACAGGACTCTAACATAGCAGCAGAACATGACAACCTCACAAATCCAACTTGATTGATTCTTGATAGAACATGCCAGTGAGCTACAGGGACATTGGTCTTATTTTTTATATTATAAGAAAATCCTTGTTTTGCTGAAACAGTGCATGACATTACATTTTATTGACCAAACCAGTATTTAGAATAGTTCTGATATTGTGCAAACTATTCATCCTAATGTAGACGATGAAGTATTTACATTAGTTTAAAATGAAAAGAAATCTTACTGTTACTTGCAGTTTTTGTTTTTCAGTTTGTATTGTATAGCTCATTTTTAGTTTTCATTTAGCTGTTATGATTGTGGTAAACATAATTTTTCAGTGAATGTTTTAGTGTTTGATTCCAGTGATACTTTGAGATGCACTGATCCACTGGTGTGATCCGGTTCTGTTACCTGACTTTACCAGGGCCTGTAGTCACATGCAAAGCATTCTAATTAAATAAGTAACATTACAAATTAATTAATTCTAAGTTTCTTACATTCAGTACATCTGATCCTCCTTTTACTTCCACAGTTTTTGACTTGGTGCAAAAAGCTCAAGTCCAAGTTTATTTATATAGCACATTTAAAATAACATAAGTGCTGTACAAAGCTGTAGATAAAAATACAAGATATGCTAAAACAAAATAAAAACTAGAAAAGCACTTACAGAGTGCACACCTCAGCCCCCCCAATCACCACCAAAATGTAATCATTTTTGTTCCTTGTGCCAGTATCAACATTTCCTGAAAATTTCATCCAAATCCATCCATAACTTTTTGAGTTATCTTGCTGACAGACAAACAAACAAACAGACAGACAGACAAACCCCAATGAAAACATAACCTCTGCTGTTTCTTGGTGGAGGTAATAAATATAAGAAAAAGTATAAAACGTACCAGAAGAAAGAGCACAAACCTTTAACTTTAATAATAACCCTGATTGATTCGTTCTGAAATGTTGTCACTTTGACTGTGTACCTGCAGTTACAGCATTTAACCAGAAGATGGCACACACTGACTGTCTCATGACCTTAAGTGACCTGACATTATTTTCTCTCCCTTCTTATTTGTGACAAAATACTGGCCTCTGGTCCTGATGAACAGTATAGTGGACATTGTTTTATTTTGCATATTCACATTACAGGGTACTTTTGCCTCAGAGGTGTCAATGGAAGGAGACAAACTCAAAGTGGTGAGAGAAATTGATGGCGGCCTTGAGATGATCAAGATCAACACACCGGCGGTGGTGTCCGCAGACCTTCGACTCAACACCCCCAGATACGCCACTCTGCCCAACATCATGGTACGCAGCAGGGAGTTACATCCATTAACAGACATTGTTCAGTGATATGTTATATTTGTAAGTGTTAGTGACATTATTTCAGTATTATTAAAGCTAAGTATTTAGATAATAAAGGCAATGAATGGAGGTTCTAGATGTCGCCCATGTCATTTCAGAAAGCCAAGAAGAAGAAGATAGCCAATGTGAATCCAGCAGACTTGGGGGTGGACCTGACATCACGGGTGGAGATTTTGAGAGTGGATGAGCCTCCACAGAGACAGGCAGGAGTGAAGGTGGAGACAGTGGACGACCTGGTGGGCAAACTAAAGGACACAGGAAGGATATAGACACTACAGGACCATGGACTGGGGAGAGCAGAACTAAGGTTGGTACTGGTGAACTTACCCAGGCCTAACTCAGTCTGGTTTTAGCGACATTCTGGAGATACAATACATGTCATGAAACAGGGATTATGATTTAGTATTATATGACATATGGAAGTACTGTAAGCAAAATATGTTCCAGTTTTTTACAGTTTTAAATCTAATTTCAGGTAAATTGTCATAATACAGAACATGCGATAGTATGTATAATGTCTATAAAGTCTTTAGTCAATTGGCTGAAGATGAAATCCAGCAGTGTTCTGTAGTGAAGTGGATGGGGTAGTATTGCATATCCAGACATATGTCCACAGGGTTAATGCTATACCAGGGATGGAGATAGATCTGTCACCATCCACTATCATTCTGGAATAGGAGAGGGCAAAAAGGTGTAGTTTGGCTAGTTTGTATTTCTTTAAATTCATTCATTCATTTATTTGTTTTGAGCAGAAGAAAAAATAAAACATTTTTTGTGTACAAAGAACTAATATCTGAGCAAACACATCAATAAATGAAGATAATAAAGACAAAATAGCAATTGCCATGTACACTAGTAATAACAAAATAAATTCAATATGTACTGCTCAGAAAGGAAAGTGAATCATACTCAGGTAATGCAAAATGTGAGATGCAGCAACAGTGCCTTTACAAAAAGTCACGAGTTCAGCTACATATTTATATAACATATACGTCATCTACATGAGAGGAAGTGAGCCATGATACTGCAAAATGTAAGATACAGAAATAGAAAACAACACCTAAATGTTTTTGGCAAAATGTAGGTGCAGCTCTGGGGTTGTGGTTATTTGATGAAGTGAGGGAGAGAAATTATTTCAACACCCTCTGGGTCCAACTGTATAAGGACATGAACTGAACTCTGTGCCATAGAGGAGTAGAGATAAACCATTAGATTAATGTGCATACATTTTTGTAATATTATTTATACTTGAATTAAAAAAAAAACAAAAAAACATATAATACTAACAGTGTAAATGTATAGTGTTTTTGAGAATCAGTCACATACATTGAACTACAAATAATTTCCCAATTTTCAAATTTAGATGCACAGTATGGAAAGAGACTATCTACAGTCAGATGAAATACATTCCAATTAGGGATGCAAATTATCAGTTAATCCATTAATCATTAGTTGGTTGACCTTATTGATCGATTAACGATTAATTGATAAGTGGCGATTTTCCTGAGAACCTGAATTTCTCTTTCGATAGGGTCTATAAGAATAAAAGCTAAAAGTTGTTTATATACTTCATGTAAAAAGCATGTCATATTCCTTAGTGATTGATTTACTGAACCATTGTGGATACAGTACAGGCAATGACATTCATGGTGTATAACTAAATAAATTCTGCAAAGAAATTCATTCAAATAAATGCATCTGAAGAGGGGCAGCTTAGAAGAAATGGGCATTTCTGACTTTGCATCACTGACATGATGGAGCCAGATTTCAGCAGAGATGACAAGAGCCTAATTTGGGCAGTGGCGCCTCCTACTGTCAACACCACAAATCCCACCACGGGAAAGGGCAATTAACCAACAATAAATAGTTTAATTGAGCAAATTCTTATCGACAATTAATTGATAGCCGATTAATTGTTTACGTTCCTAATTCCAATACATTAAACAAGTGAAATTCTATTAATTCCACAATGGATTTTTCCTCTATCCTGACTTAAAACTGGACTGTAAAAAGCCATCTGAGGTCTTATTTGACACACAGATCAATATTGCATAACAGTGAATCTGTAGTTTATGTGGTGCACAGAAAATAGTTCAGAAACATAACTGAATTTTTGAAGTGAGCATGAAAATTTCACTAAACAATAAAGAGAATGAAAAAGTTTGCTGTTTGATTTCCTAAACTAAAGTACAGTTGTGAATGGAAATAAAATTAGTGGTGCTGGAAAAGCCTGAGAAAATGTTTAACAAGGGCTGAGTTTCCTGTTAATTACCTTTAGTTGATCCTGTAGAATGATATATTAGTTCTTTATATGAATTCTATTTCAGTTCAGTAACACTATTGACTCATAATATAAACAGACAAAATACAATACTCATACAAACCTGTACATATGTCTTGATTAAACGTTGCTCCAAGGTTCCACATACATAAGGATTCTGTAAACGATAGAATTGTTTGCTCACTATATTTGTTATATCCATTTTTATCACCCTCTCCTCATTTTGAAAAAACTAATTCACTTCTTTTGGCAGAAGAATCAACGTTATATGTCTCGCAGCTAAGTAAAACCAATTAGAGATTTTAATTGCAGCTCGTGTCTTGAATTCCATCTCACTTCCTTTATCTCACTACAGACTCTGTAATGAAATGTGGGATGCGTTACATAATAATGAACGCCTGCGGACTCACATGTATCCGTCTAATCCTTCTATTCCAGACTGCTGCTCCTGAGGTTATGCAGAGGAGTATTACCAGGGGAGGAGGAGAACTGAGAAATACTGTCCTGCAGCAGATCCAGCCAACCCCATGGGGATCATCTTGTCTTTTGTGTTGATTTTTTTTTTTTTTTTGTTTGTTTCTTTTCTTAATTTTCCTGGTTGGTTCATCTGTATTGTAGACTACTAATTTAACCACAGACAGCCTGGTCTCCAATACCAACTGTCTCAAGGCAATAATCTGAACCAAGAAACATCCGCTCACTCATGTTTGTGTGTTTTTGTGTCGCTCTGTGCATCAAATATCACTGGTACCATTTCATGAGTCACCTGTTAATGCTTGTATATCTGTAGTGATACATGTAAAAGAGGTGCTGAGTGTGTAAATGATATTTGTAAATATAGATCCACACAGATGATTTTGTCCTTCTGGGTTTCTTTACATCTTAAAGAACGTGTACCTGGGTTTGCAGGACTGCACAGACCGTGTCTCTCAGTGTGAGGAAAAGAAGAGGAACATGATTATAATTCTGAATTTTACCGCAAGCGCCTCAATTCTCTGTTGATTGTACAGAACGTTACCGTGAAAATAAAGCAGCCAGTACTTTTCATATCCAAACCAACTCTGGTTTTTATTTTAGTTGCTTCTTAAACCAGTCTTAAAATGATGTTTTCACACAGGAACAAACCGACCCTGCAGTACACAGTGCATGTCTTGAACAGATGTTTTATTTGAGAGAGGATGCTCATATGTGTTCATGGGTAAGGTGTTGTCGTTGTATATTATACCTGTAAAGGAAAAGTCTTCAAACCTTATTTGTACTGTGGATCTGAAACATTTGTAACATGGAAATGGTTACAGATATCAATATAGTTACCACTGATCACTGATAGGAAGTCGTATATAGATTTTTATGTGGGTCCATGACCTTTGACCTTGAAGGGTCAAAGTTGAGGTCAGAAATATCTACATTTCAGCAATCTACTCTGAAACTGCTTGTCAGATTAATTTAAAACTAGCGTGTTGATCCATGGGGATCCACAGGTTGTAGGTTTGGTAGTCTTTATGCTGTTGTGTATTTGTGCATGCTGTACTGCATTTGTCCAGCAGTCGCTGCCAAACCATTCAGTCATAGCAATGTGATTGTAAGGCTATTGTATTCCAAAATTACTAATATCTCCCAAAATATCAGCCCTATCAACTTGCCATCTTCGCTAGTCTGTTCCTTGAACAAAAATACATTTATTTGCCAAAGTGCAGCAGTCAGCGCTTTTCAGATTTTGTGTGAATCCACAGACACGCACACACACACACGTACACACACAGAAGCCACTTGGCTTTTATAATATAGATTGTATATGTAGGTCCCTTGGGAAAATATCTACAAAGTTTGTTCACAATTTTTTGAAATTCTGATTTGAATTTTTGACGAAGTTTTTAAATATTTAAAATTTGCTTTTACTTATAATGGTCCATATTTTTATGTCTTATAACATGTAAATGTTTACAGATATCAGCATAGTTACTGTTGAGCACTGATAGGAAGTCATATAAGGACTTGGTAGAGCGGGTCATCCCATAACCAAACAGACCAAAGGGTTGGCAGTTCCATCTGTCCTAGTTGCTGTTGTGTCCTTGGGCAAGACACTTCACTTGCACTGGTGTATGAATGTTTGGTGGTGGTCAGAGGGGCAGCCATGCTTCTGTCTCGGTGGCTACATAAGTGGTTTACCACCACTACCAGAGTAAGAATGAATAATGGATCAATAATCTAAAGCCTTATAAAAATCAAATCCATTATTATTCCATCCATTATAAATAAATAAATAAATTTAAATGCAAAATGTACAGATTAGATAACTTTGATTTAAATTTTGCAGTATAAATACAGCAAGACAGACATAACTAGAAGCACTCGGAGAGCGCAGACCTCCGCCAAGGCTGATCAGTGCCCCCCCCCGTGGGCCCCCCCACCTCCGATCACCACCAAAATTTAATCATTTCTTCCTTATCCCATTTCCAACAAACCCTGAAAATTTCATCCAAATCTGTCCTTAACTTTTTGAGTTATGTGTCACACTAACGGACAGACAAACAAACAAACAGACAAACAAACAAACAAATCCTGGCAAAAACATAACCTCCTTGGCGGAGGTAATCAGTAAAATTAAAAGAATGTACTATGCCATAAATACCAATAAAATAAATAATTACCCTCTTCTCACTCACTGCTTCACGGGGCATGTGGAAAAAACTATACACACTGAACGATTAAAAAAATAATAATAAAATCTTTTTTTTTAAAAAAATCCAATGCTTGGCTTTAGTCGCGTGAGGGGCGTGGCCTCAGGTGTCGGACGCAGGTGTGCTCCCTCAGCTCGTGCACTCTGGTCTCCACTCACCTGAAGGACACAGCAGGCAGGAAGTCACTAGTTTGATGGTGTTAACGGGTGGACGGGTCGTGTTCTGGGTCCAACAGGTTCTGGTCGGTTTGTTGTCAGTAAAATGACATGGCTACGTTTATCCCAGCATGTGAGGACACTTTACCGAACTGTTGTACTCTGTGTTCTCTGTCAAGGTAAGAGTTTGTGTTCACAGACAGATTACCTTCTGCAAAAAGGAGGACAAATAGGACTGAAAACCTGTCCTTTTATTTCTTTTTATACACGGGCTAGTGTGGTAGTTCACATTTAAGTGAAATATTCAGCAGAATGACGTGTATGAAAACCGGTGGTTTTACTTTAAACAAATGTGGGTGTTCTTCATCTCTTACATTAAAATAATATTCTATATTTTTCACTCACTTCTATTGATGTTTACATTCAGTGTTACCATAACCTCAGTGCAAGAAATGAACCATGACAAGACAAGGAAAACTCCAAATATTCTTTTATTACAGATGAGTCTAGGTCATACATATCAATTAGATGAAACATTCTTATTTAAATTTTATCTATTTATTTAGTCAAGTCATCCTCTACTCTGTGACTGTGTACTTTCTCACCCTTTAAAAACCACTGTTTCCTTATTTGGGTTTGTCGGTTTTCTTTTTTATTTTTATTTATTTATTTTTTTTTAAAAGATAGTCCTATTTGCAACTGTTTGTTTATACAGACTGTTTGTCCAACAAAATTATTACAAGTGTTATTACAACTTATTACCAGTGTATCTACTAACAGGGTGGAAAGATTAATGTAATTTCTTGGAATTAGCTCCAGCAGGGTGGTCAAAATCTAACTTATATTCCTTGATTATCATTTTATTTTTTTTAGGTTGAACAATAATATGTATTTCTAGAAGTTGAATTATGTTCCAACTGATTGTGAGAACATGAAAAATAAAAACATACTTACATTACAATCAATAATTGCCATATTTTCAACCCTTTAAATGCCATGTTCGTAATGTAAACAAATCATATTTTTTGATGCAAAAAACACAAAAAATAGCGTTTCTTTTTTCAATATATTCCATTACATTTGATGTTTGTTTGTTTGTTTGTTTTTTGCAGCCTGGCATATGTCAATAATTAATAGCAACATTGGATAATATGCATTATTTTTTTGTGCCAGGTCAAATTTTCTAAAATACTATTTTTCCTAAAATGCACACCATTAAATCAAGCTGTTAACCCTTTAAGCCCTGACCTGTCTGTGGTGAGCGTTCTAAACATATGATTTATTTTAAATATTCCTTAAAATTCAACAGTTTATTCAATAAGGAAAATTTCCAAACGTGCTGATAGAATAGACCTTGTTCTTTTCATAGACATCTGAGCATGCTCAGTGCACCCCCCGCTGCCTGTGAAATGGGGGGGCAAAACACAGAGCAGTGAGTGAGACCAAGTCGCTACAAAAATGGTTTGGTCTTTTTTTTTTTTTTTACACCGTTTTCCTTGTCATTTTTGTTTTTACTGTTGTTTGCAGTGTTGTGGTGAATTTTCTTTCTTTCTTTCTTTTTTTCTTTTTTTTACTGTGTTTTTACTGAGTTTTGACTGTGTAACGGCTTTTTGGAGTTCAACCTGGTGCCAAAAGCAGCTGGACTAATTTAGAAAAAAAGAGCCCCAAAACAAAAACTACTGGTCCAAAAGTCAAATACTTGTTGTTGTTCAGAGTGTTCCAGTTCATAGTTCATGTTCATCATCCTAAAACTCTTATTGATGTACATTCTGAGTGCCTTATTTAGTAAAAAACCTGTCAAACTTCCATTCATCTCTTTGTCTTTTTTCTGTTATTTTACCTGTTTTGACCCTACAACACAGTAAAACAAAACCACTGAAGAAAAGGAACACAAGCACATACTCACAGCAGCTTTTATGAACCTGAAACAGAATAATGTCTCAGGGGTTAAAGGGTTAAGGATTTAAAGACTTAATAAATGGAAATCCTTAAACTCTACTGATTTTTTCTTTCCATGGACAGTTGCCCACAGTGACCTGGTGGTCTCTCCAGCTGGTCTCACTCAGATAAACATCTTAGCCGGCAGCACCGTGACCCTGGCTGTGTCCTACAGTGGTGCCACCAACCCAGCCATTGTCTGGAAAATGGGAAGTGTCCCTGTCGTCACCTGGACTATTAACTCCACCACTCCACCGGACATACCTGTAAACAACAGGGATGTGCTGACGGTGATGGCAAACGGATCCCTTACTTTTGTAAATGTGTCGGTTGAATATACAAACAATTATACTGTTGAAATGACAAAGTCTGGACAGGGGACGGCTTCTGCAACGTTCACACTCAAGGTATTTGGTGAGTATCTGCATTTAACAGTTACCTTCACCAAATTTTTCCCTGGTAAGATGAATATACTCTTTAAAACCCTCTCGGATTACCTGAAAATGGCCTGTTTTTGAACATGACAATTGATCTTTTTAGGATATGATGTGTATGTGTTGCTGTAGTTTAACCCATAAAGACCCAAACATCAACCAGCAACTAAAACCATCTACTGATCTAAACTGTTTAATACCTGTTGATCTACTGATCCTATCAATACATGTAAATAATTGGTGTAAAATACAGTTTTTCATCTTTTCATGGTCATCAGATATGACCCATTTGGACGTTCAGAGGCTCCGTAGTTACTATGGAAACACCGGCATCTTCTACAACATTGATTCACCAGTAAAATCCATGGAGTTGGATCAATGACAATGGATGGAGAGACTTGGTTTATGTTCAGTTAATGATATATTTGCTGCAAAACTCACTTTTTCTTCTTTTTTTTTTTGTTTTAATATAATAACCATTGAATTAACTCTTAGTTATCACGAATATCAATCAAATATAGTAGTAGTTTATTTGGTCGTTAATTACTTTAAACAACAAACAAAAACAACATATCCATTGTTCCATATACAATGCGACCAAAAGGGTTTAAGCTGAAGTAAAGACTTATTTTGCTTTACGCTATTTACAGTTAACACAATGTTTCCACAAGAAAACAAACATCCAAAAAAAAAAAAAAATTCAATGTAATCATTGCTAAATATACAACAGAAGAATTTTAATTCAGGTAAATCATATCCTTATCTCAACTACCAATATTGATCCTAGTCTTTGAAACAAGTATTTTCTTTAGTCAATCCTGAGCTCTATAGTTTTAGTTAATTTGTACATCTTTTTAAAATATAGGAAATTGAATATAGGAAAAAAATCATGATTAACAATGAAAATTGCTAAATATAGAGGATCATATTACAATAAATGGTGATGAAGCCCTTAAGAAAGGTTAAATAAAGAGAAAAATTCATCCGGACCTCCCACAAAAGTAGCACTGGGTCTATATGGGTTAAACTAGCCAACATGTACAGAAGTAAAATGCAACATAAAGTGAACATTGTATATTAGAGGTGGGCTACGTATATCACAATTTTCATGACTTGAGACTCACACTTGGTATACATCTGGCCTGATTTGACTTGACAAATCATATTGAGAAGTCATCTTTGATGTTTTTGAAGCATGATTCAGTGTGTTCAGACTGTTCAAAATTTTAGCCCTCCGAAAAGGCTGGACAGGCCTTTTCTTGTTTTATTTATTTTTTACCACAGGTCATAAACATTTAAATAGAAACAGACACAGAAATACATAATTACAATATACTCTTCACACGTAAACCAAACAATGTTGTCTTCCACATATCAAAGCAGAATTAAACACAAAACACATTAGACTAACTGCAGTGACTTATATTAACCCCGCCTGCTCACAAATATAATTTGCCAAACTTATTTAATCCATAACATAAACATTACTGTTATCAATAAAATTAGACAAGAAATATGTAAACATTTAAAGGAATTAAAAAAAACAAAACAAACATTTACTATTTCCAGCAGGGAAGTTATTTGGACCCATTTACTTAGTCTTAACAGTTTTCCCATATTACCTGGAAGTCTTAACACAGTGATTCTAATTCAGCATGCATCAATTTTGTATAAAATGTACTGTGTTCATTTTGGATTATGAGATGTGTTCAAGGAAATTTTGCCTGCAGATATTGGGAAAATTTCTACAAAACTACATTTTTGTTTGTAGTTTATATTTACATTTCATTTTTGTTTATATTTGCTGTATTAGACAGGATAATATGCCAATTCTTGACAATAATTGATTGAAAACAGGTTTCATAGTCATGTTGCCGCTGTACTATTCCATTCATATTTGTTTTACAGAACACATAGAGAATGTAACTGTGGACCTACAGCCTGACTTTGCCTCAGAGGGAGCAGATCGCTTCACTTTACAGTACACTATGCTGAGAGGAGTGGTGGAGGAGCAGACGTGGTTTTTTAAGGGGACGGAGATAAAAAACAATTCTCACTACTTGGTGGAGCAGAGAAGCCTTGTGGTCCTTAAACCAAACAGGAGCGACACAGGACAGTACAGTGTGGTTCTAAAAAACCCCTTCAGCACAGTGACAACACAGAAGACTGTCACAGTGCTGTGTAAGAATAATATGTTTTAATCATAATTCTTCACTGCATCTTGTGTGGGTAGTGTCTGTCTAAGCCTCTGTTTCTATTTGCATTTGTTTGTTTTTTTCTGTTTTGTGATAGATGGCCCAGATGAACCCATCCTTGAGGCCAGTCCAGCTCAGCAGTTTTACATTTCTGGAGATTCCCTTACCCTCTCCTGCAAGACTGAGGGTTTGCCACAGCCGGTTCTAAAGTGGGTCTTCGGTGGTGAGCCTGTTTCTGGTTCTGTCGGAGGAATCCTGAATCTGACCAACGTGCAAACAAACCAGTCAGGCATATATAACTGCACAGCGATCAATGAAAAGACCAAACTGCAGCGACAGAAGAGCATGAATCTAAAGGTTTATGGTACGTGATATATCTTTTGGTGTGAATTCATGTTAAAGACCTGAGAATTTGAAGGGTAGCATGAAAAAAATATAAAATTTAGTTAATTCATAGCAAGAAAAAAATAATTTAATGGATGAATTCAGATTATGTAGAGAGAGGTCATCACAAACTGCATACTGTACAGGGTTATTCAAAAAGAAAGAACTGATTTCCTTATGCAATGTTTTAATAAGGAAAAGCAATAGAAAACTCCAGCCAAGTCACAAGTGTTCTATTCACAATCAACTTTGTTTCCTGTCTTACAAGTGTTCAATGTGGCCACCACCTGCAGCACAGACATCATCAATGCGATAAGAGAATTCCTCCCAGATGCGTATCAGCATATTACGATCCACTGAGTTGATCCCCGTTATTATTCAGTGTTTAAGGTCATTGAGGTTAGTGGGTAGTGGTGGAACATAAACTAAAAAAAATTTTAAAATCTTTTACGTATCCTCACAAGAAAAAAATCAAACACGGATAGGTCTGGGGATCTCGCAGGCCAAGCACAAAGAGCAAGGTCTTGGGCCCCCTTCTGACCAATCCATCATTGGGGCACTTTTTCATTTAACCCTTTCATGCATAAGTCACTCCAGTGGGCAGTTATTCTCCAGCTGTTCTCTTGTATATTAATGGGTTTAGTTGTTTTAGTTTCATATCAGCCAACACAGTGGACACTTACGCATCATCTCATATCCTGACATTCAGACCATTACTATAACTTTGCTGTTCTTGATAAACCTGATCTGTACTAACATGTTTGAGTGTAAATCAATTGTTATTTGTTAGACAAGGTTTTTTTTGCACATTATCTCGTTGAAGTGAGGAATTAATAGCATTAGAATATGTTAAAATGTGAGACGACATCAGATTAGCTGCATTAAACATGTTTTTATTTCATTGTTTTCATATCCCTCTCTGATATTGGGTTTTAAACACGTTTCTTTACTTCAAAAATTAAATGCATGGATATTTTTGTAACTCCACAGAAAAAAAAACTCAATCGCATTGTTTTTTTCATGCCTAAGGAAGAATAAAAACACTGAAGAAAAAAATCTTGACTATGGTTCTCACAATTAATGCATGAAAGGGTTAAAAAAGCTCAGACTTAGAAATCTCCTCTTTCAAATGGTCACTGACTCATTCCATGACGATACTTGAGAACTGAAGCAATGCGTCATGAAATCAGTTCATTCTTTTTGAATAATCCTGTATAATTAGTGGATGGAGGAACCATGATATCATTAGTTTCAGTAGATTGGGATTTGGCTATTATCATGTTGGCTTTTCATAGTCTGAAGTGACCATATTTGGACAAAAAGAGCACAAGTAAGGGGGCTGGAGTGATCAGAGGTGAGCTAATGCTAAGGTTACAGACTCAGTTCTATGGTAAACTTTATCAAGCAATTGGTAACAAAGTAAATTCACAGTGTTTTTATGGAACCTGGTGTAAAAACCAAAGCTACAGCACAGTTTTGCTCTTTATTAGATAAACCAAAACACTGTAGTCACATGTGAGCAGGTGGAGTGTGCTGTCATACAGACTTATCAAAGTCGACCTCTATTTGACCTGATTAGCTGAGAAACAATATAAAGATGGACCACATGATTTATTTGAGTATCTCGATAAAATGAATGAAAGCAGAATGACTTTAGGAAACAACATTTGACTGTATTTTTTAGAGAAGTTCAGTGTAAGTTTACAGGAACCAGGGCTGTCAGTGATACTACAACTTTAACACACTTCCACATTGGGTTCATTTTAAAGCTGAGGTGTTTGGCTTTTTGGGATTCTACATTATGAAGCATCTACAGTCTGTGTGTTACCTGCAGTAGATGGTGATTAGTCCACTAGTAGTGTTTGGGACCGGGTAACATTAATGAGTTTTTTATGTCCGGTGTGTGAACATATCTGACATATGAGCACCTTCCTGGTCTCAGTTGCTTCCATGCATGATAACAGCTTGTACTCAGACTGTAAAAGTTAAGGACACAAGACAAATTTTCCATAAAAATCAAAAGGGTACCTCTCTTCTGCTTGTCTACAGCAGCAGTGTACACCTCACTTTACCATTAAATTACAAATCAACCAACCTCCTCTTCAGCCTACTGGCGAGAATTTAGTTGGAAAAATTCAGTACGATTCTTTCTAACGTCAAAACAACAGTTTTGCAGAAACTTAAATGCTTCTACCTGCTGGAGGTGGTTGCAGGGACACAGAGGCAAACCAAACCCACATTTTTTAGTCCTGTATGAAAATTACAACTTTTTGCAAAGATGTTGGAATAAAAATAGAACAGATTTTGGGTTTTAAATTACAGCAACCCCCTTTGTCACTATTGTTAAGAGATCTTCCTGATGATTTGACAGTAAGTGATAAATACCTTCTAAAAATCTTTTGTGCTGCAGCAAAAGAAACAATCACTCAAAATGGCTTCAGCTTGATCCACCGGTGCTGGAGGACTGGTTGAAAATTGTTGATGAAATTCACAAAATGGAGAGATTAACATTTATGCTGAGGCTGCAAACTGAACTTTACATAATAAGATGGGGCAAATGGATTAGTTTCTTTAATTACAATTAATGTGTGGTTTGTCTCATACTCCTGTGAAATGCTTTATAAACATCTGCTCTAAAAATTAAATTAATTAGGTAACTTGATTTCTATTTCATAACTGTAACCTAAATTATCATTACTTTTAGATTGTGACTTTTATCTGTTGCCAGTGTTGTTTGTTATGTTCTGTATGACAAAATGATAAATAACTAATAAAAACTAAGTATGAAAAGACAAAAAAAAAAAAAAAAAAAAATTAGAAATCAGTATACTGGCTCTGGGGATTACAGACACATCCAACACAGACTCCTCATAACCCTTTATTTGACAAGTGACTATTTTTGGTGATTTCCTCAAACATTAAATATGGGGCCAATCCTGTGCCTCAGTGAGGTCCAGAAGCATGTTGGTTTTTAGAATCACTAAACAATGACTCAGAGAGATTTTATGGACATTTTGAAGCTGTAAATAGTGAATATGAGAGATTTTTGTCAGTTTATGACTTCATAACAGTTGTTTTATTGTATGTGTTTACTTTTTAGCAAGTGCTGCTCAAATGTTTTGTGGTAAGAGGAGGGAGATGACACGTTAAGGTTGAAATTTTGAATTTCAGAGTATTTCAGTGAGTTCCTTATAAAGGGTTAAGCACACAATCATGTGCACTTCATACACTATGTATAGAATATTTTAACTGCCATGAGAGAGCATTTTCTGAAGAGGAACTGAAACTGTTGCATCACTATCTTCAAAGCCACACATACAGCGATAAAAAGAGTATCTTTACACCACAAGATCCAAAACAATGAATTGAAGCAGTGTTAGATCACTAACTACCATGTTCTGCAAGATAAAAATAACAGTTTTTTTTCTGATAAAGGATTAAAATATCATGTTCTCCATGTTGCAATGGGCTGTCTGATGCATGATGAAGTTGTGAGAATATTCTAAATATATTCTTTAAAAAAAAAAATAGGTGGCCCTTTTGTATGTTACTGAAGTATTTGGCTGCTACCTCCATCCACAGCACTGACTGTCATTTGCTGTAGTTAATACTCAGACCATATGGATAAGTACCTCATACAATGGCACTTGAAATAACCTGCTCCCTAATGCTTTTTTAATATCTAACGGTACATCACACTTTCTCTTTATGCACAGAGAAACCAGAGGGGACCCCGATGTGCTCTGTTCACTCTGTGAATAACACTGACCTGCAGTATGACTGTCAGTGGTCTGGGGGATCCCCGCAGGCACAGCTGTCTTTTCCAGCGCTAAGTAACAGCAGCAGTGGGATGGGACATCTCAGCCTGACTGTCAGCGCTTCAGACAGTCTCGACGGGACACCTGTCTCCTGTACGGCAGATCATCCAATTGAAAAAAATGAGTGCAATATTACCGCAAGTGAGTAAAATATACCATGGGCCGTTACTCTTTTAACTCATAAAGACCCAGTGCTACGTTTGAGGCAGTTCCCAAATGATTTTTTTCTCTACTTAACCTTTCTTAAGTGATTTATCCCCATTGATAATAATATCATCTCTGTAATATCCATTTTTCAGTGTAAATCTTGTTTTCCCCCTAGTGTAGATCATAGATGTCATTTTAGTTCAGGGGCCACATTCAGCCCAATTTGACCTCAGAAGGGCTGGAATGGTAAAATAATACAATAATAACATATAATAGAATTATAACATATAAATAATGACAACTCCAATTTTTTCTCTTTGCTTTTGTCCAAAAAAGTAAAATGGCAGTATGAAAATGTTTACATTTACAAACTGTCCTTTCACAAAAAATATGATTAACCTTGAACAACTATGAACAACCTGAAATTTCTTAAGAAAACTAAGTGCAATTTTAACAATATTATGCCTCTACAAAGTCACAAAACATTTAGTAAAAGGTATCTGGAACTTAAAAATACAGCATTTAACCTTAAGAACATGGACTCAGAAACACCCTTGACTATCAGGGTCTTCTATGATCCGGACTGAACCTTTGGAAGGGCCCGTTTTGGCCCGCGGGCCGTATGTTTGACACCCCTGATGTAGATGTTCAGAAAAGCTCAGAGTAAATTCATAGAGTCTTTTATGAAAACAGAGAAAACTGAAGAAAAAGTGACTTTTTCAGCAAAAATATCATTAATTGAACTTAAACCGAGTGTTCCCATCCACTGTCATTGATCCAACTTTATGGGTTTTACTGGTGAACCAATGTTGTAGAAGATGACAGTGTTTCCATGTTCACTACAGAGCCTCTGAACGTCCAAATGGGTCATATCTGATGACCATGAAAAGATGACAAACTGTATTTTACACCAATTATTTACATGTATTGATAGGATTAGTGGGTTAACAGGTATTAAACATTTTAGATCAGTAGATGGTTTTAGTCGACGGTGGACATTTGGGTCTTTATGGGTTAAAACACACTAAATCTGAATCATGCATTCCTGTAATTACCAACATTTAAAAGAACTATCTAGAACTATCTACTATCTATCTTGGCCAGGTCGTCCAGCGGAGTTCCTGCCATCTATGAGAACTACAGTTAATTCTGAGGGCAAAATAGAGGTAACTATCACCTGTCTCAGTGAGGCCTCACCCAAAACTGTGGTGTCATGGTCCAAAGGCAACGAGACTGTCAGCAGCGGGTCAACATACCAGATCAGCAGCAACACCACTCAGCTCGACATCCAACATTACAATGTCAGCAACTTTCTCCTCCACAACTACACATGTACCTGTCGCAATCCACTGGGCTTCCAGAAAAGAGGAATTCAGCTACAGGGTAAGTGCTCTGTTACCAAGAGGAAGAGCAGGAAAGGAGCAGTTTTCATGTTAATATTTGGTTCAGTTAATTTTGTACAACACCACTAAATGGAACGGGAAATGTATAGAGCTAATTTCATGTTAAAACTTAACAACCATTGCATGTTTTACAAATGTCATGCAGTTCATTAACACAGTATTATCATAAACATAACCACAGTTTGTCACATGATAAAATAATGTATTGTGTTTTGCAATTACAACACACTACATGTTTCTAAAATGTCATGTTTCAGACTGAATCATGGTATGTCTTAACCTGGACAAAAATGTATGTGCATGCTCTTTCGACAATGTTTGTGGTTATTTTCATCATTAGCCTCATAGCATAATTATAACAAGTGGTGCCAGGCACAACAAACCCCGCCCCTCGCACATATTGTAGCTTATTTTGTTGATCCAGCTGATGTCATCATGTTTATACGTCTGCTGATGTCAACATATCAATTGCCTCTATATATGTGCCAAGTCTGAAGTAAATTGAAACAAAATTGATGTTTTTATAGACGTAAAAATTTCACCCATTGTAAGTAAATGGGAGAAAAAAAGATTTTAAAAATTCATAACAAATTTTGGCTTTGACCTACTTTTTCTAAAATGTAACCATATCTATTCGGGGACACTGCCAATCTATAAACCCAATTTGGTATGAATTCAACCAATTGTTTTGCTGCTACAGACATGTGAAATTTTGCCCATTATAAGTAAATGGGAAAACAAAAAGATTTTTTAAAATTCATAAAAAATGTAAACTTTGACCTATTTTTCCCAAAATGTAATCAGTTCTATTCTGGGTCACTGGCAATCTATAAACCCAATTTGGTATTAATTGAAGTAATAGTTTTGCTGCTAGAGTGTTAACAAACACACAAACACACACAAACAAACCGAACCAAAACCAATACCCCTTGCCTCCCCTTCAGGGGGCAGGGTAATAATGTATTGTGTTTTGCAAGTACAACACACCACATGTTTCTAAAATGTCATGTTTCAGATTGAATCATAGCATGTCTTAACCTGGACAAAAATGTATGTGCAGAAACTTTCGACAACGTGTGTGGTTATTTTCATCATTAGCCTCATAGCATAATTATGATAACAGTCATACATAACTTTATTCTCCTAACAGTGCTGCTTCTTTTTATGCAAATATCGCAATTTAGCCAAAATTATAACTCAGGTAATGCTATGAGGATTATATGTGTTTGGAAGATGTCCTAAGTTACCCACCATGACAGAAGGACAAATTACTCAGGATATTCCGGAGAAAATGACCCCAAATGTGATTGTGCCAAAAATTCTGTTCATTTTTCTAGGGTCTGTTCTTTATTCTTGGAACACATGCTCTTGATTACTTTAAAGCAATATTTATTTATGTGTATTTGTTTAATATGGAAAAACATTGCATTTGCAGAACAAAATGATTTATTATGCTAATTTTGTTTTGCGTGTTATGCATAAAACTATAATGAATCACAAGGCATTTGTAAATTATGTTTGGTTTTGACAAGAAATTACCTCCTTGTTAGTACTTTTTTATAATAATGCAGGGCTAGTGGTACTAATTGGTACATGAAGCTTTTATAGAAGTCCCATATTTATGCATATCTATAAGTATAAAGTGTAGAAGGAGTTATGTATAGCATGTACCATAGCATACACACTGTTGTACACTATGTTGCTTTTTGAGCCACTAAGGATTATGTTTCCTTCAGCTTTTAATTTAAAGTACTAGAATTACCAAAGTAAAACAGAAACAATGGAGGCTCAGACTGAGTTAAGTAATACCTGAGATTGCCTTTTTCCCTTAAACAAAGCTCTCCAGTCAGTATATCCGCCCTCCCTTCACCTCCCCTCTCTCTCCAGGCCCGTCCATCTCAGATTCCAATTTGTTTCCAAACCAAGATGGAACAGTCGTCACTTTGACTTGGGAGGTCCCGCCCACTTCTGTTGTTACAGGTAAAGCAGCAATTAACTCCTAGAAGACAACATAAGAGCTGATTCATCATCACAAAGAAATCAGACCCAGTCACAGTACTTGTTTTGATTTTGCACATCAGCACAACTCATGCAGGAACAGTGTGTAGAAAACAGAAACACCATAGAAGAAGATAGGGGTGTAAATATTGTGTAATGTGTGAAGCCACAAGGAGAACAATGTAGTGTTTTGGAAAATAGAACATGAGCACTGAGGAAGGGAAAGGTCAGTTTCTGTTCTGTTCCTTATTTCAGTTTGTACATTCTTACAGGTACCTGCAGTAACCAGCCAAGTTGATACTAATATCTCTGTGGAGACTAAAACATGTGCATTTTACAGGGTTTGACGTCCAGATGAAAGGACCTGAACTCCAGACTCAAAGTCGTAACGACACCAAAACCAGAGGCAGCTCAGACGTATTTACCACCATCCTGCTGAAACCTGGTTCAGCTCGGAGCGCAGACATCCTTTTTCTGGACCCAGACCGGACTTACAGGTTCCGCATAATCCCTAAAGCCCGTTCGACTGAAGGAGAGCCGTCCAAGGTCCACAGGATCCGTCCAGGTGTGGACAGTGAATGTGCTGAGGCAGTTTTGATCACATACTGATGTTGATCTGACTCGTAAACAGTCTAAATGTAAAATATTTGTACACGAAATGATTCTGACAGTGTGATTTATTCTGGATGAATAAATAGTAACTGGGGCCTTAAGGTTATTAGTGATGTGTGTGAATAGGAATAAAAAGAGGAATGTGTCTGAAAGCAAAATCAGTCCAACTTCATGGGTATCGGTGTAAAATCCATGTTGTTCTCCATGTGTTTTGGTTTCTAGGGGATGGGCTGAGTGGTCCGGCCATCGCTGGCATCGCAGCAGGCATTCCCTGCAGTCTCCTGTTTCTAATCCTGCTGGGCGGTTTCATCTACCTCTGCTTCTACTGCCACAAAAACAAAAGTAGGTAAAATATGCTGATCAGATATGAGTTAATTTTACACTTTTTTTTGTTACTAATTTTTCCTGTCTTTTGCAGGTCAGCTGGGAAGATATCCTAAAACCAGAGCCCATGAAACGGTTGGAACAGCCTCAGTATTTAATAATGAACTTATTCATTTATGTGGTTCACAGTGAAATCTGCTTTACCCTGTTGGTTGGTTATTTCACCATCTTTCTTCACACTCACAGGTGATAAAAAACAAATCCGACCCGAGCCCTCATAACCTGCTGGCAGGAGGGCTGAAGCCTCCTCCTGATTATAACCGATTACATCAGGTATCCTGTGTTATCAGTACAAGTAGAACATGGCTGTTTTTGTCGATTTCCACCAGTTGAACCAGCCTGTGTTTTGTTTTTTTCTTTCAGACTCCATCTGAACGATCAGTCACTCTCCCCTCCTTTGTCCCCCCACCACCCGTCAGAGTGGCTACAACTGTGTAACTCTCAATTTTATTTGTATTTTTAATTTTGCACAGTATGTGTTGTATTTTAATTTATATTTTCTATTTGTATAATTGTTTTTAAGAAAAGGAAATACGCTGTTATATACTATAAACACAGATCATTGTACTGCTTTTCTGGAGAATCAAACTTTTATTTTTTTCATAAGTTTGCGACACGTTGAAGTTTAAGGTAGTTTTAGTAAGAATACCAGACTGTATAACCACCGCTGTAACCAGAGCAAAATGCCTACAGCAGGGGTGTCCAAACTTTTTTTAAAGAGGGCCAGATCTGATAATGTGGACATTGCCAGGGGCCAGTGGTCCCTTTGGAAATTTTTTAAACAGTAAAAATTACATATAAATGCGCTGTTCTACAACAATTTTATTTTCATTGTCACAATATCATTTTTTTAAATGGCAATATAACCAAATCTAAGCCACTCAGGTGTGAACAAATTAAAAAAAAAAAAAAAAAAATACATTTCTGCCTTCCTTTCACATCTGGAGTCACATAACATAGAACAAACTGTATGGAGTATCTTAAACATCCAAGCTGATAAAAATCTTAACCCCACATTCATTTTAAACATGACTTATATGAGTAATCATTACTCATATATTACTCAGTAATGCAAAGTCTGTTAACATTTAAGATGAAAACATATGACTCTTACTCTTGTCTTTCACAAAATCATTCAGAAAGTAATATTTTGTGTCACATCTACAAGTACATAACACCAGCAGTTAGAGGCAACTAACCTGGCAACTTGGTAGCCTGCCCTGGTGGTGAATTCATTGAACTCCCAGGTTCACATGAAGAGTCACTGTTGAGTTTAAAGCAGCTTGAATTTGCTTCATTTTTTCGGAACTCTCACTCCCTGCTAGCTTGTCGTATGCGTTAGCATGTTTTGTCTGCTAGTGTCTCTTTACATTGAATTCCTTAAACAAGGCAACAGTCTCTTGACAAATTAGGCAAACACAATCGCCTTGATTTTCAGTGAAAAAAAAATTGTAATTCCCATCTCTCCTGGAAGCAGCGGCCCTCACTGTCAACTTTCGTTTTTTTATTTACAGGCGCCATGGTTAGAAATTAGCAAAAAGGGTTCACGGCAAAGTCACAGAGCCAGATAGAGTAAGAGTGGTGCTGCCACCATGAGGTGAAAGGAGAAACTGCATTTTGAACCTTTTATGATTCATGTACTCTGTTCAACGGTCCAAGCGGGCCATAAATAATACATTCTAAAACCCAAGCTGTGGGCCGTAGAAAATCTGACCGCGGGCCGTGATTGGCCCCCGGGCCGGACTTTGGACATGCCTGGCCTACAGCATAAACATAACCATGGTAGTCTCTCATGTGTTAAGTTATTGTTCTGTACCTTTTTAAGCCTCACTTTATTTAAATACTTCGTGACGGTGATCTGCGCCTCTCTTCATCCAGTTCATGAATGCCAAATCTATTTTGTGACACATGCAGTTGTTATTCTAATCATTTTGATCTGTGTATTAAAACATTATTAAATACTATCCTTGTCTCATTGTGTTTAATTTCTTTGTGCATTGAACAGTTTGTAGGAATGTGGGTGTGGGTTTAAGACTAAAGAATTAACCTGTGAAATCAAATTCACCCAGTTCTCCTGACTTCAGTGTCTGTGGATACTGTTTACAGTCACCTTTTCCTCATCCATCAGTCTTAGGCTGTAATAAAAGTCTCCACCTGGTTTATATCCAGGTCATTTTTCTGTGGAGTTTCTCTACAACTTCAAATGTCACTGTTCTCATGCTCCTGTTTACGGACCAAATTAAGACAATATGGAAAATGTACATAAAACACAAATGATTACTACATATATTTTCACTTAGCTTCACTTTGTAGGTAAAAGTCCCTTCACCCCATTCAGAGCTGTAGAGTTAAAGGCAGGGGGGCAGGTTTGGATGATCCTCAGACCAAATTTACTCCTGAAGGACTAAATGTTTCCTGGATATTTCATTATCAGAATCAGAATGAGAATACTTTATTAATCCCAAAGGAAATTATTGTGTTACAGTGGCTCCATTCAAGTATAATAACAAGTAGAAGGAAATAAATTACACTGGTCAACAACAAATTTATTGTTTAAGTTTTTTGAGCTGATTTAGGATAATTTTGGTGTGCTGAATCCAAAAATCACATTAATTTTGCTCAATCAGGTCAACTTTCTGAACTATGCTACATATTGGCTTTTTAACATTTTTGCTTACATTTATGGGCATTTTCACATCATATGATACAAAATTCTTTCATATTTCTTGCAATAAACAAGTTCTGAAGATTTTACTTTTGCCAATTTATGATTGTTTTTTTTAATATTACAGGTGAATGAAATGGCTTCGACTAGAAGATCTTGCAAAAATAAGCCTGACGTATTCTGCTACATCTGTGGTGAATACACCATTGTACCTAACAGGAATCCTGTTAGAAAATTATTTTTTTTCTCTTAAAACCTATTTTGGGTGAGAGCTATACATAAAATCAACTGATAAAGTCACAAAAATGTAATCAATTTTGTGAGAAGATCAAATTTTTCAAAATCAAATTAGCAAAAAAACCTGACCTGATTGAGAAAAACAGATGTCATTTTTGGATTTAGCGGTGCAAAATGGTCCTAATTCAGTTGAAAAAACCTAGACAACTTGCAAAAAACATTTTTTTGTAACCCAGTGTTATCAATACAACATAAAAGACATTCATACTAGTGTTGTCAAAAGATTAAAACTTTTAATCAGATTAATCACAGGGTTGCTGTGGATTCATTTAGATTAATCACAATTACATATTCATTTTTAATCTATACTAATCGCGTTTCATTTTGTATGAGCAAACAGACTCAAGAAAGAAGGGAATATATATGCACTTAACATGTTTACTAAACACCTTCAGCAGTTTCAACTGTTCCATCTTGTTTTTTTTTTTGTCCTCATATTTCCATCCAGAGGGCCAACGTGCTGTTTAGTGTCTTCCATCTGTATGGGTTGGTTCTCCTGCCTGTCACTGCTGGATCAACTGCCCATTCGTTCATGCCCGACACTAACTCTACTAGGAGAAACTGTCCCAAATGCATTGGCAGAGATGTTCAGAGTCATTCTGTGCTGCAGATGGGTTAACTGCATTAAAATTTTTAGTCAGAAAACTGTCAAATTCCAAACATTCACACTCATAAAACTCCTCAAAAAAATTTTTTTCTGAAATTTTTTCTCATTTCAAAATACATTTTCCTGAAAATATAAATAATTACCAACCCAAAAATATGAGTTTGGTGTAGATTATTGAAATACAATTTTTTTGACCAGATGTTAACCTTCCCTTTACTTCACCCAAAAGTAGATGCAGTAGTTGTATTTACAGTAAAAGTGAAATGAACCAAACAAAACAACACATGTCTTTTCTTTATACAGTCTGTGATGGAATAGTCATAGTACTCACTGCTTTCTCTGTTTAGGATCATTTTCTCAACCATGCCAACGTTGCCTTTTAGGTTGTGCATGCATTACCTTGGTGTAGGTGTCTTTGAATGTCTTGTGTTGTTTGTCCAGTAGATGGTGCTCTTGTACAGTATGAATTCCTAACCCATGCTCATACACACAAAGGTAGCATCACTACCTCTGTAAAGCCTTATTTAATCCTCACTTCAGTCCTAGACATTGCATTTAAAAGGCTTCATATTACAGATCTACCCTTGTGCTTAATATTTGACTGTATGTGTGTACAGTTGCATAAAAATACAAACTGGGTGTTGAGCTGATGCTTGTGGCTCTCAACCTCTAAGGAAGTACACTTGTGTTAAAATTAGATAGGTAGTAGCTTATGCTAATTCAAATGAAGTGTGAAATTCAAAATATGTCTGTCTCCAAAGATGTCTAGAGATGGATCCAGAAAAAACGGAAGGGGGGTGGAGCAATGGTGGGTGTTAAATTTACACTCAATGCTTAATACAGTCATTTGTTTCATTTAGTAAATATTCTCGTAATAATCTCCTCTGCCACCATAACAGAAAATTCTAAATAACCTGTGAAGAATAATGTTCTGATCCATCTCGTTGACATACTGGACATATAAATAGGCTTGTATGAAATAATATAGCTTCTACAGTCACGAAAAAAAAATATTAGACCATCAAAATCATTAAAAACAGCGGTTATGCAATCAAGTGCTAACTCCTGTGTGTATCATTTGACAAAAACAGGCAGAAAAGAAAACATGGAATGTCTAAAATTACTGTTGTTGTCAGTACAGTGCCATAGCTATTGATGTAAGAACTGAAGTGATTTTGGTTGTTATCAAGTAAACATGAAAAATGGATAGATATCAGCTCTGAAATTCAACTCTTATGAGGTATTTTTGTTGTTTTCATTGTATTTGTCCAAACAAATATACCTTTAGTTGTACCAGGCATTAAAATGAACAAGACAACAAGGAGTGGTCTAATAATTTTTTCTCCAACAGTATAATAACCAATAGAACTAGTCAATAAAAGCAAAGACAAAATTGCATCCTCATTCTGGTCCAAGATATACATTTACAAATAATAAATGACATTTAGTCTTTTGCCATTTCATTTCAAATTTCCACATACACTGTAAGAGTAATTAAAATGTGTCAATATAAATGCATGCTTTTGTCCACTGTTGACATTTAACAAAAGGATATTTTATTTGATATGGTGTATGTTTGTTATCTGCCACTACTGCCCCAAAAGAATTAAGACCTTCCTGAGAAATACATCAGCAAATAGGTCATATATGGATGGATAATTCAGTAATGAACACACACAGGTTCACCACTAGAGCGGCACTAGAGGGGGACATGGGCAGGGAGCTCTGTGTGGTGAAGCAAAGGGCAGAAGGGGTTCGACTCTGGAACCGTCTCATCTGTTTACCAGAAGACAGACTCACTCAGAAAAGCTTTACTTGGAATAAAGCTCACAAATATCCTCGATCAAAGAAGGTTTTTGAAATATTCTCTACAGGAAATGTACAGCACTTATTTAGGAGTAAAATAACTCAGCTCAGACAGACACTGTTTGATTCTTAGGAAGACCAGTGGAAATAGCAGGTGTTAAATAAGCCTAAACTAAGGTTCAAGGTGACTTTATTTGTACCCGTGGGTAGATTTGTTTGCAGCAAGCTTTCGCTCACTAAACTAAGAAGGTATACTCACTATAAATAGGATTTCTCCACAGAGGCCTTTGTTAACCCATAAAGACCCAGTGTTACTTTTGTATCACTTCTCAAATGAATTTTCCTCTCTATTCATCCTTTTTAAGTGATTTATCACCATTTATTATAATATTAGCTCTTATGTTTTGCATTTTATTTCTGTGAAAATCAGGTATTTTCCCATATAGTAATTTATTGATCATGTAGATTTTTATAAAGTTCAGATTAAAGTTGAAGGTTATTATGTCAGAAACAGAGAAAACTGAGGAAAAAGTGACTTTTCAGTAAAATCTATCATTAACCGAACATAAACCCAGTGTTTCCATCCACTGTCATTGACCCAACTGCATGGGTTTTACTAGTGAATCAATGTTGTAGAAGATGACGGTGTTTCCACGGTAACTACAGGGCCTCTGAATGTCCAAATGGGTCATATCTGATGGCCATGAAAAGATGACAACTGCATTTTACACCAATTATTTACATGTACTGATAGGATTAGTGGATCAGCAGATATTAAACATTTATGTCAGTAGATAGTTTTGGTCGCTGATGGCTGTTTGGGTTTTTATGGGTTAAATGTAATCTAAAAAGAGCCCAGAGGTCTGTGTGTGCCCAGCTCAGAGCAGGGCTACTGCCTCTGCAGGTGGAGGTGGGTGGGGGGGGGGGCTCTAAAAGCATCCCAGAAGAAGACAGGATATGTGTTTTGTGTGACTTATGGGTTATGGAGGATGAATGGCATTTTCTGTTTTATTGCTCTTTATATCATGATGTCAGAACTGTTATGTTTGAGAAAATTCAATGTAAAAAGCCTAATTTGTTTTGGATACCTGATGGGGATTTGTTGAGTTGATTATGTGAAAATGAAATATAGTTTGGCAAGATTTGCATGGAAACTTAGACAAAGAACTCTATATCCTGAACTAAAAGGATCTTGTTTGATGTAACTGTTAATGGGATGAGTATAGATTAGATTAGATTTAATTTATTGGTCCCCGTGGGGAAATTCATCTTCACTGACTGAAAACATTACAGGAAAAAAAAAAAAAAAAAAAAAAAAAAAGACAGTAATATTATACAACACAGATGACAACCACAACAGTGGGGGCAGACATAACGAAAAGAGACATTTATGGGGTGGCAGTTGCAGACTGGTCAACGGGGCCTGGTGTTTAGGGCGGCTATGGCTGAGGGGATCAGGCTTTTCCCAAGACGGGCCCTCCTGAATTTTAATGTCCTGTATCTGCATCCTGAGGGTAGTGGGATGAAGTAGCAGTGTAATGGGTGTGTGATGTCCTGGACTATTGTGTTTGCCATTCGGGTGATGGATCTGTTATTTAGTTCTGTGAGGTTGGGTGTGGGGAGGCCGATGATTTTAGCAGCTGTATTTGTGATGCGTGTGAATTTGGCTCGGTTGGTGACGGAAAGCATGGTGTAAAAACATGTGGAGCAGTACAGGAGGATGGATTGGATAATACTTTTGTAGAGTGACAACAGGAGGTGGGGTGCAACATGTAGTCCTTTGAGTTTGCGGATGGCTGACAGTCTTTGTTGGCTCTTTTTTTGAATGTCTGTGGTGTGCTGATCAAAGGTGAGTTTATTGTCCAGAGTTATTCCCAGATATTTGAATGTGTCAACTGACTCAACTGTTTGTGTGTTTATGATAATGGGATCCTGGGGTGAGGGGGGGTTGAACCATAGTTCCTTGGTCTTGGTGACATTGATCTCCAGATAGCTGTCCGTGCATAGCTTGGTGAAGTGGGTGACTGTGTTGTGGTAGTCCAGAGTGGATTGATTGTCGGAGAGAAGTGCAAGGATGGCTGTGTCGTCTGAGTATTTTAGGTATGTTGTGGTGGGTGAGATGCTGCGGCAGTCGTTGGTGTAAAGTACATACAGGAAAGGGCTCAACACACATCCCTGTGGAACCCCGGTGTTGATGGTGAGTACAGGGGATGTGGTTGAGCCCACTCTTACTGCTTGCTGTCTGTCGGTGAGGAAGTTATGGGTGAGATGGATCAGTTGAGGGGGGATGTTGAGATGGTGTAGTTTCCGGATCAGTAGATGCTTCTGCAGGGAGTTGAAGGCGGAACTGAAGTCCACAAAAAGGATCCTGGCGAAGTTGCCTGGGGAGTCCAGGTGCTGGAGGAGGAGGTGCAGCAGGCAGGCCACAGCGTCCTCAGTGCCTCTTTTAGCCTTATAGGCAAATTGGAGGGGGTCCAGGTGTGGGGTGACAAGTGGAAGGATGATGTTCAGCAGTAGTTTCTCCAGGCACTTCATTATTATGGACGTGAGGGCTATGGGGCGGTAGTGGTTGGGTTCTGTGGGTCTGGGTTTTTTTGGTATTGGGATTATGGTTGCAGTTTTCCATAGTGTGGGTATTGTGGCAGTCCGGTATGATTGGCAGAATAGTGAGTGTAGTATGGGGGCTAGCTCCATGGCGCAGCTTTTAACCACCCTGGCGGGAATGCCATCAGGCCCCGGGGCCTTGCCTACCTTACAGCGGCTCAGCTGGTGCCGTACCTCCCCCTCTGTGAAGGGGGCCGGTTCTTCAGGGTCTGGTGGTGGGAGAGCTCTCAGCAGGTCCTATATATATATATATGTATATATATGCTTTATATCAGTGTTTTTCAACCTTGGGGTCAGGACCTCATGCGGGGTCACCTGGAATTCAAATGGGGTTGCCTGAAATTTCTAATAATTGATATAAAAAAAACAAAAAAAACAAAAAACAACTTACTAATAAAAAAGATATATGGTGAGTTGAGAGAGACAATCCTAATCCATAAAAGACATGACAAACTGTGAAGCTGAAACTGAAGCACTGTGGTACTGTTTATGTTTCAAACGGTCATTGTGGTCAGTTTCAGATGCTGCAGCTCTTTCATAATTCATAGTTTGAGTTATTTTTGTTCAGTATTAATTGTCAGCCTTGTAAATCCAAGCTGGACTGACTGTACATATCCTGACCAAGGAAAATAAAATTCTCACTTTGTGCAGTAATCTACACCTGGCTTTTCTGCCTCCGTCCATAATAATATACATTATATAGCCTAAATGTTGTCTAAAATTAATGTTTATTTTGCAACATAGTATAGCAAACTATTACATGATCAAAAACATGAATTTGAATGAATTTCAGCAAAAAAACCAAAAACAAACAAACAACAACTTTGTTTTGAATGTCTGGGGTCACCAGAAATTTGGGATGTTAAAATGGGGTCATGAGACAAAAAAAGTTGGGAACCACTGCTGTATATGTTGGTCATCTTCCTGTTTTGAATGTCAGTAGTGTCCTATAAGCCTATGGGCTGGGCATGTAAGTGTATGACACTTCAATAAAATATTCAATCATTTCATTCATTCAACACTACAGCCTACGATGCAGGACACAGCGTTACAATCCCAGCAAGAGCAGTAATGACAAATTTGAGTTTTGTACATATTCAAATGGTGGGTGGGGGGTCTCCTGCAGGTGAATCCACTATTACATAATTATGTCCAACAAAAGTATAATCAGTCTTATTTTTTCAATTTAATCTAATAATAGTGCTCTGAAGATAAGGTAATAGGTTCATTGTGCTGCAAATATAGTGTCAGTTCTGGTAAACCTCTCCTGTCATGGAAAAAATATTGAGGGTGGACTGTTCACACCTCTAAAGCAGCGAAAAAACGCCCAATAACAACATTTTACATGCCAGTCAACACCACAGAAACAGAAGTGCATACACATTTTTATTATATACATTTTTCCACAGGCTCCAAGACAGCTGGTAAAGAAAATACATCAAAATGGACAGTCTCACCCAGGGACCCAGCTGAGCTGCTGCTGTTGGACTGATTGCATGGTTTAGACGTGTGCTGTCAAGAGTTCAGGTTCTGATTCTAGTGCTTTGGAAAATAGCTGCACTCAGTGAGGAAGTATGTGTTTTAGGTTTGGAAGTACTCTTGACCCTCTTGTCTAAATGTATGTGGCCACCACTGAACATTTACCATCATTTTAATACAGGATATAACATAAACAATGCATGATGGTCCTGAATTATGTAATGAGCTGAACACACTGAACACTGAACAATGATTCCAAATCCAACAGGACACACATATGAAGAAACACAAAACACACACATCTTTTTATTTGTTCTTTTTACTCCATTAAAGCTTTGGTCTCTTTTCACAGTTTATTATTAACTCCTTCTTGTCCAGCATAAAACATACAGCTGAATGTTTGCCATAAACTTCAGTATCAAGTGTTTCCATTATGGGTAAAGTTAAAAATTCCCCTTTTTCTTAATCTAAATAATCTTGAAAAACCCTCTTGGATTCACTGGAAGAAAACATTTTAGAGATGCATGGTTCTCACAGAATACACGATGCATTTCTACAGATTAAATTGAATATTATGTGTCTCTGTAAAGACTCAAACAGCCACTGCCAACCAAAATCATCTATTGATCTAAAATGTTTAATACATTCTGAACCACTAAACCTATTAATATGTTGAAATATTTGGTGTAAAATACAGTTTGTCATTTTTTCATGGTCATCAGATATGACCCATTTGGATGTTCAGAGGCTCCATAGTGAATGTGGAAACACCGTCATTTTCTACAACCTTGATTCACCAGTAAAACCCATGAAGTTGGATCAATGACAGTGGATGGAGACACTTGTTTTTACATTGTGTTATTACCTCCGCCAAGGAGGTTATGTTTTTGCCAACGTTGGTTTGTCTGTCTGTCTGTCTGTGTGCAAGATAACTCAAAAAGTTATGGACGGATTTGGATGAAAGTTACAGGAAATGTTGATACTGGCACAAGGAACAAATGATTAAATTTTGGTGGTAATCAGGGGTGGGGTGGGGGTCCACAGGGGCCCACTGATCTGCCTTGGCGGAGGTCTGCGCTCTGAGTGCTTTTCTAGAAAAGAGAGCGCAGACCTCCACCAAGGCAGATCAAGACAGTGACAGTAACAGTTCCAGTGAGGACAGTGAGTCAACAATCTCAGGTCCAATGTGGTCTACAGGGTCTGTAAGGTCCACCTCTGCATGAACAGTGAGTGTACCTGCTTTGTTAGGTACCATGAAGTAATGGTACTAATGTAAGGAATGATGTTCAAAGGGATAATGTGGATGTGGACAGGGGTCTGGATCAGCACTTATGTTGGTCTAATGTTCTAAAATACTTTCAACTTACTTGGATTTTTCTTGTATTTTTTCATGTTTACTTCTTGGATATTTTTTGTTTAAAATTTTTTTTTTTTATGGGAAAAGAACCAAATATGGTAACTTCATTGACCTTGATTTTCTGCATAACAATAAAAAATTTTGAAAGATTTCACAAAAGTAATAAAGTCTTGTTATGTCCTCCAATAACACACTCAGGAGTATTTCCATGAGTGCCCTATAAAGGGTTAATACAATAAGTACTGTAGATGTCATATTTTAACCTCCTAAGACCCAGCTATGGGTTTTCTGTCCACATTTGTGGACAAGAGTTTCACAACTTTATACAAAAAAAAGAAAGAAAACTGTCGACCACAAAGGACATTCCATAAAAATTAAAAAACTGCATCTGAAAAAACTGTTGCATCATGATGTTTCCAATATAGGCACTTCTTTAACCCTTTCATGCATTGTGGTCACTCCAGTGGACAGCTGTTCTCCAGATGTCCTCTTGTATATTCATGGGTCTTGTTGTTTTAGTTCCATATCAGCCGACACAGTGGACACTTACGCACCATCTCATACACTGATTCTGTTGGGTTTCTGTAAATTGGCTTAGAGTCTGGTTTCGACCGACTTGATACGTAAAGTGTCGTGAGATAACTATGATTTGGTGCAATATAAATAAAATTTGATTGATTGATTGACTGCAATTCATTCCATTACTATAACTTTGCTGTTCTTGATAAACCTGATCTGCA
Source organism: Sphaeramia orbicularis (assembly GCF_902148855.1). Taxonomy (NCBI): domain Eukaryota; kingdom Metazoa; phylum Chordata; class Actinopteri; order Kurtiformes; family Apogonidae; genus Sphaeramia; species Sphaeramia orbicularis. The sequence goes on from NC_043972.1 coordinate 45,403,235, forward strand.
CTAACATGTTTGAGTGGAAATCAAATACTAATTGTTATTACACTATAATTAACAGTTTTCTTAAAAAAAAGGGTTTTTTTTTATGTTCTCTCCATGAAGTGAGTAATAACTAGTATTAGAGTATGATAAAATGTGACAAAACATCAGATTAGCTGCATTAAAAATATTTTTATTTCATAGTTTTCACACAGTATATCACATTCTGATATTGCGTTTTGAATACATGTTTCTTTGCTTCAAAAATTAAACCCATGGTGTCTAGCTGAGTGCACATTTTTGTAACTCATTATCATTAAAATAGATTCAATCACATAGTTTTTCTCATGCTTAAAGAGGAATAAAAACACTCAGGAAAAAAATCTTGACTAAGGTTCTCATAATTCATGCATGAAAGGGTTAATAAAAAACAAAAAAAAGCTTTTACTTTGTTGACATTTCCTGGGTCTCAGGAGGTTAAACATATGTAGTATTGTGCCTCCTTTTACCATCAGTGACACGGTTCCACAGTATCTAGGCTGAACCTAACACTTGTGTTTATTTTTAATAAGCTGCTATTTGGTCATGTGTCTGTTCTAAGTGTGTGTGTGTGTGTGTGTGTGTGTGTGTGTGTGTGTAGGGGTGTGTGTGTGTGTGTGTGTGTGTGTGTCTGTGTGTGTCCATAACCACACCCCGGCCCATGCACTGAAAGAAAGTGTGTACTTCAGCATGTTCCATTGACCACAGCAGTACTGCAAGCCTTTGCACATCCACAGTTTCCAGAATGCCTCATAGAACAACAGACAAGGACTACTGTGGCGCAGCGGCCTCGTATCCCAGACCCTCCCTCCCTAAACACCCCTCCCCTGCTCCCATGAGCCCCTCAAAAATACTCCCATGTAGTTCGGTGTGAAAGAGTCACGTGGCTTTAGGCCCTCTCCAGCTCAAGTGCATTTGTTCTGTGCTGATTGTTTTAAAGGATTTTGCCTCCATCAACAGAAAAGTGGAGGGGATAACTTTTTGGAATTCTGCCTAGGGCTCCCTCTTTGACATTTCGCTCACTCCTGGCCTGCACTCTCTCTCACTCTTTCCCTGAGGAAAGGCTGATACTTAAGAGGGTTTGATTTATCCTAAGGAATTTAGGTAAGATGATGTCTGATCTTTTAATAATGGCTGCTGTCACTGAGAGGTTATCGATGCAGAGCAAAATACTGAAGCGGAAATAATGTCACGTTATGGAAATTAACAAGGGTGCATCTCACAGTTAGACCAATAAGGCCTTCAACATATGGGACTGACCTAATGGTTGGTATTGGAGTTCAGATTTAATTTCACACTAATATGTTTTTTTAACTTAAATGTGAACATATATTTGGTAGTTCATTTTATAATAGTAACCAGAGTTTGAACTGTACAGATAAACCTGGTATCGAATTAAAACCTTCTACCACCCTAAGGATTTTTTTTATTTTTTATTTTCTTTAAACCCTTTTCGCTTTGTAAATGCATGTGGTGTCTAAGAACTTCTAAAATTCTGCATCAGCTCCTGTAGTAAGTCTATTATAAACTGTGTGTGCAGAATACTGACACTCCTCATGGACAAAAGTCTTTCATACTAAGAAAACAAGAATGTTTTCAGCATATAATCATTCAGTTTATTACTATATATAGCAGTATCAGTTTTAGATTAATGGTTTCAAAAGTGGCTGCTTTTTCCAGTTTCATTCATTTTGTTACATTTGGCTATGGGACAAATACATGCTATTTTGTTGGGAACGGTTCATGTCTTGCAGAAAACTACATTTTTAAAGTTAAAAGTTTGGCTGTGTTAATGCATTTGGTATAAGGAAGTCAAGTTTTTTTTTTTTTTTTTTTTAAATCTGAACCCACGTGTCTAATATACACCCTCTAGCTCATTATCTATCCACCAACTCTTTTATGACGAAGACATCCTCCAATGCACAGTTGAATCATATCATTTTATTATTTTTTATCAGGTTTTGCCATTTTCTCATGTTTGCTCAATGTGGAAAATACAGACTAATTTCCTGGACACTGTTTCCTGGATTTTTTTTTTTTTTTTTTTAATCAACTTAGTGGCATTTGGCTCTTATTTTTTTATAAAGTTGTGAACTCTTTTCCAAATGATGTAAGTTCAACCTCAGCTTCAACAGTAAGTCAACAATGAAACCTAAATCTAAATAGTCAAAAACAAACACGTGGCTCCTTGGGGACAAAAATGTCATTTCTGTTCTACCAGTCTTTCAATCCAGAGTAACGTCTTAAAAACTATAGCATTTCCAATAGGTTGGCCCATTTTCTTGTGGTTGCCATGAGAGGGAACCACAGTTGCAGACAAATTATTAGACCATCAAAAGTCCTCAAGAACAATGGTTATGCAATCAAGTACTAACTCCTGTGTGTATCATGTGACTAAAACAGACAGAAAAGAAAACATGGAATGCCTAAAAGCACTGTTTTGTCAGTACAATGTCATAGCTATTGATATAAGAACTGAAGTGATTTTGGTTATTATCAAGAAAAACATGGAAAATGGATAGCTATCAGCTCTGAAATTAAACTCTTATGAGGTATTTTTTGTTGTTTTCATTATATTTGTCCAAACAATTGTACCTTTAGTTGTACCAGGCATTAAAATGAAAAAGAAATTGAAGAAAACAAGGGTGGTCTAATAATTTTTTCTGCAACTGAAGATGTTATTTTCCTGAGTGTGTTCCTCCATTGTGGATATGTGGTGATATCCAAATAAGAATATGATATTTGGGTCTGTAAGGATATATTTATGTGTATGTGAACATGCATGATACATTAGAGAGGTCGATTTTTTTTAAAAGAAACATACTGGTGTCATGTGCAAGACTGGATGTTCTTTTGAAATGATGCCGTTTTGAAGTGTTTAAAATCATAAGTGTGAATAATACATGTCACCTTTGATACTGTAAATGTCATATTAATGTTTAACAAGCGAGGCAGATTGATGATTAATAAGATGTTCGGTTAAATTTGTTAGAACTGTCTTCAGGAAGTTGGAACAGTTTGGAAAAAATGCAAAACATTGGTCTACTGTGACTGTTAAATGTCATAGTTTTTGTATCACCAAGCAGCCTGTCATTATGAGTTGTGTGTGAGTCACTGTGGCTATTTTGTGATAAAGAGTTTTTGCATATACTGCAGATAGAATAAAGCAGAATGGAATAAAAGAGTATTTGAGGAAAGGCAGTTGTAGACAGGGTTTACAGTGCCTTCACCTGGTTCAGGCTCCTTACATTACAGTACTATAATAATAATAATGTAATTGCGGAAAATGTCACTTGTGTTAAAACTGTGTGGTCTTCCTGTTACTTGATCAAGCAAACACTTCTTAATAGTTCAGACAAATGGAAAATGTAAAAATGTGCTTTTTTCAAGTTCTCTGGAACAGACTTAAAGAAGATGTGCAAATGGATTCACTCATAAAATAACTTCCTCTGATGGGATATTACGCAACCCATTGTTTTAGCTCCATTTTCACTGGAATATGGTCTTACATTAGATAATAGTCAAAAACTGCAGTTGCAAATTCTAGAATTTCCTTCAGTGCTGTTGTGTTTTCCATCAGAGTTTTGTCGATGCTGGATGTGGCATTAGATTTGAAGGAAGTGTCCACCTTATGAGTCACAGTAACCCCTGGCTGGTATCATACGGGGTCATGAGGGGTCATTTAGGCCTGTTTGTCAGAGATAAAAGAACAGTTAGTGAAGACAGCATGTGTCTAGACCAGGGGTCTCAAACATGCGGGCCGGGGGTCAAATGTGGCCCGCCAAAGGTTCCAATGCGGCCTGTGGGATGAATTTACAAAGTACAAAAATTCCACAGTCAAGGCTGTGGAACTCATTTTAGTTCAGGTTTCACATACAGACCAATATGATCTATAGTAAAATAATAACAGCAGAATAACCTACAAAAAATAATGACTCCATATTTTCTTCTTGCTTTGATGTGAGAAAAATAATATTAAGTTATGCCTATAAATAATACAAACTTCACATTTTTTTCTTTGTTTTAGTGCAAAAAATAACATTAAATTATGAAAATATTAGCATTTACAAACTATCCTGTAACAATAAATTGTGAATAACCTGAACAAATGTGAACAACCTGAAATGTCTAAAGAAAATTAAGCACAATTTTAACAGTTTTCTGCCTGTTACTGTAGTGTTTAGTGTCTTTGTAGATCCATTCCATAATGCACATGTAGAAATGATAAGTTAATATAATATTGTTAAAACTGCACTATTTTTTTTTTTTTTAATTTCAGTTTTTTCAGGTTTTTTTTTTTTTTTTTTTTGATAGTTAATCAAAGTAAGTATTTTCATAATTTAATTGGGTTTTTTTGCACTTAAACAAAGACAAAAATTTGGAGTTGTTTATAGGTTATTATGCTTTTATTTTACTGGTCCGGCCCACTGGAGATCAAATTGGGCTGAATGTGGTCCCTGAAAGAAAATGAGTTTGACACCCCTGGTCTAGAGTGATGTCTGTGCACACTGAGTAAATCTATATGTGGAAAACCCAACAGCAGTATGCTCTGTGTTTGCAGAAAAACATACTGATGGTGGTTTCCAGAGCCAGAACAGAGTTGGGGAAGACTGCATTTCAATATGCAGCCCCCTCTGCATTTAATGTCCTGCAAAACAACCTAAATCTATGTGAACTTGTCACTATAGGTGAATTTAAAGCTATTTTAAAAGAGCTATTGTTTTGTCACTATTGATTGTAACTTTGTATTATGTGTTGATAATGTCTTGTCTCATATTAAGAAAACGAAAAGCTTTGCAGCATAAAATCATTCAGTTTATTACTATATATAACAGTATCAATTTTAGATTAATGGTTTCAAAAGTGGCTGCTTTTTCCAGTTTCATTAATTTACTCATGTTTGGCTATGGGACAAATACGTACTATTTTGCTGAGAACTGTTCATGTCTTGCAGAAAACTACATTTTTAAAATTAAAAGTTTGGCTGTGTTAATGCATTTGGTATAAGGAGGTCAAGTTTTTTTTTTTTTTTTTTATCTCAACCTATATGTCTAACATACACTTTCTAGCTCACTATCGATCGGCTAACTCTTTTATGACAAAGACATCCTCCAAAGGACAGTTGACTCATATCATTTTACATATCATTTTATCAGGTTTTACCATTTTCTCATGTTTGCTCAATGTGGAAAATACAGACTAATTTCCTGAACACTGTTCCCTGGATTGTTTTTTTTTTTTTTTTTTTAATCAATTTGGTGGCATTTGGCTCTTATTTTTGCAAAGTTGTGAACTCTTTTCCAAATGATGTAAGTTCAACCTCAGCTTCTACAGTAAGTCAATGAAACCTAATTCTAAACAGTCAAAAACTAACACACGGCTCCTTGGGGACAAAATTTGAAGCTATTTTAAAGGAGCTATTTTTTTGTCACTATTGATCATAAATTTTGTATTATGCGTTGATAATGTCTTGTCTTGTCAGAAACTGTGTGTTATGCTGCTTTTCTTGGCCAGGTCACTCTAGAAAAAGAGATTTGCAATTTCAGTGAGGCTTTTTTACCTGGTTAAATAAAGGATATATACATAAACCTGAACAGGAAAAGGAAGAATAAATGTTTCCCTTTCTTCAGGTACTCGTGTCTTGTTGCCTCCTCTGTAGGTCAAAGATAAGCGTCATTTTTCACCTGTCAGTGTTGTCAGATAACATCATCGAAACTGACAGAATTTGGCTGTTCTGTCCTTTTTTACCGCTGCATTTGTCTGTCCTACTTTATTTTTTATTATATTTGCTGCTGTCAACTGAGAAATTTCCCTATGGTGGGATCAGTCTTTTATTTTTTCTTTTCTTTTCTTTTCTTTTCTTTTCTTTTCTTTTCTTTTCTTTTCCTTCAGGCCATTGCAGACCTTTTATTCTCTGAAGACTCTTTTAGAAGATTATTTACATACAAACTCACTGATCTCTGTTTCCTCTTCTGTTTTTTGTTTTTTTTCTCCAGTGCATAAAGCGTAAACCACTGTCATAGTGTCACTCATGATGTACAGCTTCATGGGAGGGGGCCTATTTTGTGCCATCGTAGGAAACATCCTGCTGGTGGTCTCCACGGCCACAGACTACTGGATGCAGTACCGTCTGTCAGGCAGCTTTGCCCACCAGGGTCTGTGGAGGTACTGTATGTCTGGCAAGTGCTACATGCAGACTGACAGCATCGGTAAGCAAACAAACAGCCTCTCAAACCTCGACAAAACTACCTCTGATCTCCATAAGGTCACCAGAGTCCAGGTCTAGTTATGTGGTTTAAAAGAACACATTAAGTTATTTATACTGAAAGGTGTACACTGGCAGACCACAATGATATCAGCATGATGAAGTCCTTTAACAGAGGCAGCTCTTTCCGCCTGTGATATGACACAGCAGTAGTTTGGCCTAAATACCATGATTGGGCCATGATTATGCTAACATGCTAAGGTTCAGTTTACTATTAATTACATTTGCACAGGGTGCGATTTGTTGGGGGGGATGGGGGAGATCAACGCCCCCCTCTGGTTTTTACATCCCTACTTCTGCTCAATGAATTTCATCTTTGGAGGGGCAACCAACCAATTGAAATAACAGGCAGGTTTTAACAGTTTTCTTACACTTATATCAAGGTTATTATCATTAACGAAAACTAATAAAATGACGAAAACTAGAATTGTAAAAACATTTTTGTTAACTGAAATAAATGAAAACTATAATTAAAAGAAAAAAACGATAACTAACTGAAACTGTATTGTGTGTTTACAAAACTAACTAAAACGTATTAAAATTCTGGATAAAATTCCTTTCGTTTTCGTCTTTGTCAATGTCAGATTGATATAAAATCGATTTATTTCCCTCAAGCAATTTTAGCTGCTGGCATCATGCGATATTTAGCGGTCAATCACTTCTTGTCACTTGTCGTTTAGGCGTCTTCTCGTCCCCACTCTACCTGGAAACATGGAGACTAAAGTTGGGAGAAAGTAGCAGAGTCCTGTGGGCGATTTATTTGAATACGATGGTGAAGAAGATAAAAGATATAAAGAAACTAAAACTAAACCAATACTAAGCATTTAGAAAATAACGAAAACTAATAAAAACTAGCAAACCTGCTCTAAAAACTAACTAAAACTAACTGAATTAGAGAAAAGTCCAAACTAAATAAAATTAAACTATAATGAAAATTCCAAAACTATTATAACCTTGACCTATTTCCTACATTACCGGCCCTAGCATTCACCCAAACCGAACTCTTGGCAGTCTCAGAATTCGCAAACGTCCCCATGCACTGGGGCACTGTGAAAAGGGGGTAAACATGGCAAATTCATGAGGCCCAGCATTTGTGTGTCCAGTGGATACAGGTTAGAAGTTGTGAAAATTTTGTGTGAGATCCACTGTATAATAGGAGAATAGAACCCAGGAGTTGGACGTTGAAAGTATGTAAAGTTTCACTTTCGTTTCACACCAGCGTTACATTAGTTATGGACCGCACCTCCACATATATAACTGCTGCTTGTTAGTAAAACCTGAATTTCACAGTAGGAACAAATTATATCACTGCACTGAATAAAATAAGCCTTTCTGTACTGAACAATAGAACCCGTTCTTATTCCTCGACTACTTGTATACAGACATATAAAACAGACACGTGCACACATAGGGAGCTTTCTTCTTTAAATAAATAAATTCCTGTTCTGCATAGGGATGTAAATTAAAACAGCAGTATAAAAACGCCATGCTTATCTACCTTATACATGTCCTTGTAATAGTGTGTCACAATATTGTATGTGTGTCAGAGTCCTGCAACTGGATGGGTAAAAAAAAAAAAAAGAATTTTCACAGGTATGGGCACAGGTAAAATTAAAAGAAATGTGGGCGGGTAGCGGGCAAGGAAGTGACAAAGTAAAAGAAGATTCATGGTTGAAGATCATTTGTAGAACAATTAATGCAAAACTAAAAACCTGCGGTCTATAAGGACGTATTGTCCAGTACAGGGCGGACAGAACGGTACACAGTTTTCCTGAATACCGTTCAATTCAATTCAATTCAATTCAATTCAATTTTATATGTAGAGCCCTATATCACAACAAGGTTGCTTCATAAGGCTGTACGGAAATAGTTGGATATGAAAACAAACAACTGTCAAATAAACAGTAGATTTGAATGCTCTAAACCAAAATGGTTGTTGTCATTAGCTAAAGCCATTTCTGGGGTCTATGGCGTTAGCAGTTAGCAGAGGGAGTTTTGGTGAGAAAAAAAAAAGGATCTCTCTATGTAGATACTAGAAAAAAAATTCAGGTAATTCAAGTAAGGGTAAAAACATACTGGTCTGTATAGTGTGTGATTCTAATTGTGCTATCTTAACCTCCTACAGGCAACTACTATGGAAACACCTACTGCTGGTTATATTATTTCCAGATAAATTATTGTCCCTACATTGTTTGTAATTCAAATGTGAGAACTTGAAGCTGCACTATATCACGGTGGTTAATCAGATAAGCAATTATTCAGATGGTGTACACTAGGATATTTGGATTTAAAACAGGCAGCTGAAACGTATCTGGGTTTGAATAATTTACTGTTTGTGTCATTAATGCATAAAGCCTACCATCTGGGATTTGAATAGTTTACTGTTCAAGTGTGGCTGACGTAATGGGATAACGTCATATAATGTGCAGCTTCAGACAGTATTTTGCGTGTTAGCTATTTATTGGTGTAATAACTGACCAAACTAGTGCGTCTGAGTTTGAGAAGATAATAAATATAGAAAGTGAAATATTATCCTCTCTGATTTCTCCGCAGCTTACTGGAATGCTACCCGTGCTTTCATGATCCTCTCCGCCATGTCATGCTTTGCTGGCATCATCGCAGGAATCCTCTCTTTCGCCCACTTCTCAGCTTTTGAGAGGTTCAACCGCTCCTTTGCTGCTGGAATCATGTTCTTCGTTTCAAGTGAGTAATACAGGACAGGCAGCATCAAATGACTTATTTGTAATTTTATCATTAAAAATGTAACTCCAGCAGGGAGCGGCAGTGTACCAGAAAGTGCCCCCCCCCCCCCCCCCCCCCCCCCCAAAAAAAAAGCATCAGCCCCTCACTCTCATCACTCATTGAAAAAACTGTGCAGTTTATTGTTTATAGTAAATAAATGTAGCGTTAGCTTAAAGGGTACCTGTAGTGAATTTTCATTGCAGGCTATTTCAAAAGATCACGCGTAATAGTAGCTGTTCTGTCCGATAACTTACATCATAGCCTGTTGTCAAGTACGCTTGAGCACAATCATAAGTCGCTGCTCTGTCAGTCAGGCACGATCAGGGACATGTTACTTCCTTCACCGGTAGTGACAAAACGTTGTTGTTTTGTCCAACTACCTGGGCTGTGATGGACCGGTCACTGACCCCATCCAGCAGACACCAGTCTAATGCTGCATTTCCACTGCATGGTACCGGCTCGACTCGACTTGGCTCGGCCTTTTTGCGTTTTCATTACGAAAAAGGACCTGGAATCTGGTACCTGGTACTTGTTTTTTGGTATCACCTCCACCGAGGTTCCAAGCGATACTAAACCATGACATGTAACACTGCAGACCACTGATTGGCCAGACAGTCATCTCTGTGACCCGCCATTTCACAAAAAACAGATGTGGAAGTTTAAAGTATAATAGTGGTACATTAAGCCACATGATAACAGCCCAAAACTACACCATGGTCGGTCGAGGAGATTCAGTCTTTGGTGGCCAACGTAAAAATTCAGACGAGACAACACGCAACGAGCGAGTTTTCAGCAACTCTCTGAGCAGACGACACGGAAATAACGTGCCGCATCGCTATGATGTCCAGGTACTTGTAAAGTCAGTAGTATCCTGTAATGGAAATGGTCTCCAGGAATACCGAGTTGAGCCGAGCCGAGCCGAGCCGAGTCAAGCTGGTTCCACGTAGTGGAAACGTGGCATAAGATGACACATTATCGGCCAGTGCTGGGTCGCGTCTCTAGGGCTGTTTTCAGACTGGATATGTAAGTCTGTGTCTGACTACGTTGGACCACAATGTCCATTTAATTTCATCAATGTGAATGCAAATGTTCCATGCGCAAGTACTATACCCGAGTCCACCTGAGGAGGTAGTCCTGGGTACGGACTGTGTGAATTCCAGTACAGAATATTGCCGTGTGAAAGCAATCTGTACCCAAGACCAGAAGTGACCTAATCACCACAAGACCATAGACGGCACTCCTGTTGTCTCTTGAAAAAGCCTCTGTGTCCGCATGGCAAAGGTTCGCCTTATCGACCGAACCACTCGGTGATGTATTAGGGACAATGAAGGTCGCTCTTCTCTCCTCCTCAAACAGGCTAACAGATAGAAAAGTATTGCCTGTGAACAGAACAGTCGCTCGGTTGATGACGTAAGTGTAGCCCTGATAATAACTACTGGTTCTAAGTTCATTTGAGTAGTAGTAGTCGTGTTTGTCTGTGGGTAAAATGGATCTGCTGATCACGACATTTTCGTCATCACAGTACTCTCGCAAGATTACATTCAATTATGTGACGTTTTTGTTAGCACGTCGCAAGATTACGTTTGACCAATCAGTTTGTCACTTCTGCATTTGTTGAATAGCTACAGAATTCCTTCCACACTGCCTCCTACTGTTTCGGCCATGTAACATCCACTCGTTCTCATGCACAGGCCGTGGTATGTGCTTGTGAACGTAACATCTGCAGGAAAGGTGTGATTGTATCTAGGTACAGCACGGATCCGAATACCCAGTCTGAAAACGCCCTAGGACAATGGAAAACGCCCTAGGACAATGACGTTAGTGCAAAGCGTATGGCCTCACAAACAACAAGCGCGAACACATGCTTTAACTCAATCTTGCTCACTGACTCCTGCTTGTTTACTCGCAGTCAATCACCTAGAATCAATGACTGGTACATCACTTCCGGCGGCAAATGGCTGCTCCCCATAAGTTCTGCTCACTTGCGTAATTCACTTAGCAAAACATGGAAACATGGCTGCCAATCCATGCCAAACGGCCTCTCCAACACCAAACATTAATTCGCATTCATACACCGGTGTGAGCGACACTGGAGGCAAGGTAGGTGAAGTGTCTTGCCCAAGGACACAACAGCACATGACTAGGACAGAGCAGGATTCAAACCACCAACCTTCTGGTTATTAGACAACCTGCTCCACCTCCTGAACCACAGCCACCCCATAACTTACACAACTTACTTAACATTATGGTCTTATAAGTTATTACTACATCATCAACTTACCAGCCAAGAAGAAACCTGAGTTCAGCATCAAACTCTGTTCCTGTATTCACCAAGAACTGATCTTCTGTGGTGGAGAGGAATGCAAATGCTAATGCTGCAGTCACTTCTACTTGTGTCACTTCTTTTCATTGACTCAGAATGTTGTCTCGGCGAAACTAGTCACCATGCAGCTTATACCATTTTTGCATTTACTGCTTAACAGTTATTGTTCATCTGAGTCTACCTGTCCCTCGAACTTTTCTAGACCCAAACAATGTGTCCCCTTGAGATCCAAATTTCCAAAACTACATCTTGAATTGTATTAATGTCTGCATTTTTACTGACTAGTCTACCTCTAAAACAGTGTTGGAAATTCTCCTTTTTAAATTACGTCTTTTATGCTGTTTTTATTGTCACCTGCTTTGCATTATTTTACACTGTTACATCATTTTTGCTTTTGTTGCATCTTTTACTTTGTCTCATTTTCATCTTCAACATCATTTTCATGCTTTTTTTTTTTTACATCATGCTTGTCTTGTTGCATCTTTAATATTATTCCCATCTTTCATGCTCAACATCGTATTTGTGATTTTTCTTTTACTTTATTTTAGACTTGTTCCTTCAATTTTACTTGTAACATATCTTACTTATCCTTTGCATTTCATATATAGGTAAGCATTTAGAAACTCTATCAGAGAACACTCAGTACTATAGTGACTCTATGCACCAGTGCTACAAAGCATACAGTATTATTGGAAGTGAGGCTCAGTTGGTTAGCATGCTAACTGCTGTAGATATCCCTTCAATACAACATCATGACATTTTTAATATAATCTCAAAATTATTTTTTCTTCACACTTAGGTATTTTCAGGTATTTTAGGTATGTTTTAATAATTTAAAACAGAAAAATTATGCTCAACTCCTTTAACCTCCTAAGACCCAGGAAATGTCAGCAAAGTACAAGCTTTTTTTTGTTTTTTTATTAAATAAGTGCCTATATTGGAAACGTCATGATGCAACAGTTTTTTCAGATGCAGTTTTTAAAGTTTTTATGGAATGTCCTTTGTGGTGGATAGTTTTTCTTTTCTTTTTTTTTTTTTTGTTTAAAGTTGTGAAACTCTTGTCCACAAATGTGGACAGAAAACCCATAGCTGTGTCTTACGAGGTTAATATTCCATCATGGTGTTAGCCCTTGATGATGTGCCCATGGGCCATAGAAAGTCCTGATAGTGCAATAGCAGGTTACCTATTTACTAACCCAGTGTTAAATATTGTCCATAAGCATTTTAATATGTGTCGCTCTGTCTGCCACAACAGCTCTCTTTGTTTTGCTTGCAATGGCCATTTACACCGGAGTGACGGTGAACTTCCTGGGCAAACGCTTTGGTGACTGGCGCTTTTCTTGGTCCTACATACTAGGCTGGGTGGCCCTGCTCATGACCTTCTTTGCAGGTTAGTCCATACAAGGATGTACAACGGAGTTTCAAAGTGAAACCTATGTTTTGATGACAGTCCATTAGATGATTTACTGGTATGAACAACGCTCACTTCTTTAAGTAATGTTTTAAATAGGGATGCGCCAATTGTGAAATTCTGTTATATTAAATATAAGAGCTACAATTTAATATAACAATGTGACTGATCAGGCAACAGCTGTCACTTATTTATTTATTTATTTATTAACCTATGTTCAGTGAAACATCTAAAGCTTTAACCCATAAAGACTCAAATTTTCCACCAAAACCACCTACTGATCTAAATGTTTAATAACTTTAAAACCATTAATCCAATCAATATGTTGAAATGTTTGGCATAAAATACAGTTTGTCGTCTTTTCGTGGTCATTAGATATGACCCATTTGGACGTTCAGAGGCTCCATAAGTGAATGTGGAAACACTGTCATCTTCTACAACATTGATTCACCAGTAAAACCCATGGAGTTGGATCAATGACAGTGGATGGACACACTTGATTTTTGTTCGGTTAATGATAAATTTGCCTGAAAAAGTTTTCTCTGTTTTTGATATAATAACCCTCAAATGTAATCTCATCTTAATCGATAAAGTACATGATCAGTAAATTAACTATAGGAAAATACCTGATTTTCCCCGAAAAAACACAAAGTATAGAGGATAACATTTTGATAAATGGTGATAAATCACTTAAGAAAGGTTAAATAGAGAGAAAAATTAATTTGGGAACTGCCAAAAAAGCAGCACTGGGTCTTTATGGGTTAAGCTCCTTTATCAAACTACATTTTGATAGAGACAAAAATCCAGATAAATTCAGGGAAATGTAGTAACAACTTTAAAGGTTCAATTTGTAAGATCCATGTGTCCTTGTTTGCCTTGGTGATGTTTGTGTTGGAGTCTGTTGGAGCCTTTTTCTTCTTCCTAACTCCCTTTTCTAAGCCAACAGTAGCTAAAGATGCGTACTGTGAGGACTGATGGACTTGGGGAAGTGAATTTTGCAAAGAATCCCACACTTTTCAGAATTCAGTGTCCAGGTTGTTCTCATGGATGTAGCTTTAGCTTAGACATGGAATTAGCATCAGGTAACATAAACAGTCAACCAGCTTCTAACACAAGACTTCAACACAGACTTCACTGAAGAACATTAGTATACACACAAATCTTACATATTGCACCTTTAATATAACGCTACAGGTATAACTTGACATCAGTGAATTCCATGTCATTTGCCACAAGGTCAATGGCTTTCAGCAGGACTAATTATTGATACAGCTCATCTGCTAAAATGGGTGACTGCCATGTTTATTTTTTTTATTCAGCTTCAGGTTTTTATGACCTAGAACAATTCCACCAACCTTACACATTAGGATGCTTACATAAGAATTAATATGCTACAAAATTAACCTTTGCCAAAAAAAATGGTTTTCTTCATAGATGCTCATCCTCATTATCTTGCAACAGGAGAAAGATTTTTTCAGTTCATTAAAATTGTGGATCTTAACTATGCTCTTTTTTTGCAGGTATATTCTACATGTGTGCCTACAGGATGCATGAGTGCAGAAGAGTGGCTGGCCCACGTTAAACTGACAGGAAGTAATGTGCAACGCTGCAAAGAACATATGCTACCATAGAGAAACAGCTTACCTACTGTAAAATAATAAAATATGGAATTTTGCATATTCATCATCTAGTGTGTGTCATTACTGTCATAAGATATCTTAAAGTAGCCCAATAAAATATGCATAGACACAAGTCATTTTTTATTGACGTATAATGAAAAGGCTTGTGCAGGATTCCAACCAAAGTCAAAGTGGCACATGCGCTTTACCAGGTGAGTTACAAAATTTCACACAATCACACAATTTGTACAGTATTACACATACCTAGTGGTGGCAGAAGTAAACACATTCTTTACTGAACTGACACTGAAAAGGTACAAATTTGTAAATGTTCAAGAAGTATACAAGTAAAAAAAAAATAGATCTTTGAACAACTTTGATGATGCATCTAGCATCCTTGAATCATCCTCATCATCCTCATCATCATCATCATCATCACCATCATCTGTTCATGCAATTCTCTCAATTACTAATAATACATAACATATTCATGTGAAAATGTCTTTTTTTTAATTCTGAATAAATTGTTCAGCTATGACCAAAAACATTTTTGTCTCACAGTAAACTTTGGCCCAATCCTAATTCACCCCATTGGCCCCTCCCCCTTACCCCTTCCCTTCCGTTTTGCACGTTCATGTGAAGGGGTAGGGGTGTCCTGATTCTCGATGAGTCAGAGGGGAAGGGCTAAGGGGGAGGGCCGTTTGACCCTCGAAAGTGAGATTTTTCAGGACCACACTACAAACGGAGGGGTAGGAGAAATTTCCAATAATTCAGTTCGAATCATTGGCAAGATGGAGGTAAACACAGCAAAAAAATGCAGCAGTGTGATGAAAGAAACACACAAATGTAAGTATTTCCTTCATAAATAACTTAATCATTTGCAGAGGTGGGTAATCCCAGCTCCATAGAGTAAAAGTCCTGCCATGTATTTGTTCTAACCACTCACTGAACCAGCCCATTTTGATGAACACAACTCCTCATCCAGGTGGATGGGAGACTTAGTGGAACCACCTGTGTTAATACATGGCAGGAATTTACTCCGTGGAACTGGGATTTCCCACCTCTGATCATTTGATCAATCGTTTAATGCTATTTTAATGTGTTATAGATCACATTTCTACGGTTTGTGGTTGACAGCTGTAAAAGAGATGCCCAAAGCCCATTCAGCAGAGATGGTTACAGCTGCTGACGGCATGATGAATTTTTTCAGAAACAAAGTTGTTGCATCTGTTTATAGCGACATTGATAACTGCTGATGATGTAACAGGTCTTGAAGGGTTGTCTCATTTCATAGGGGAATGTTTCAACCCCTTTTTGCAGCTCTGTTTCAAAGAGTAGTGCCAAGTGCAAGGGCCAAGGGGTAGGGGTATGGGGGAGGGCTAAGGAGGGAATTGGGATTGGGCCTTTGACCCTTGTAGACCACAATCTAATCAGTTCATCCATGAGTCCTCGAGGGATGCCTGACATCACATTCATAAAAATGTTTAGACTGGACATTACAGCGACTTGACCAAAATTGTTTCAGTTTATCCTTGAGTCCAAGTGAAAGTTGATGCTAAATTTTCAAACATTCAATCATTTCATTCCTGAGATATCACATTTTAACTTTTATGTAGAGAGGCATTAAAAAAGCAGTACACTGAAAATAACAATCCCTTTCTTCACTCTAATACCAAACACAAACAAATGAATCCTAGCAGTGTCATGCTGTGCTATTTATTTATGATTTGTTATGTATTTCTTTCTAGAGAGAAGTCCTGATTATGGGAAAGTGCACAAAAATGCAAAATAAAACTGATACTTCCACTCAAAGTATGAAACTAAAGCAAACTGTGAGCCTGTTATGAAAATACATAGAAAGACATTTGCATTAAAATGTAGGGAGTAAAAGAAAAAGATAATTAACCTGAAACCTTTACTTAAATACAGTAACAAAGTATTTACACTCTAATTTCCCTCCTCTGCACGTTCCCAATATAATGGCTGTGATATACAGTGCATCAGTAACACTGAAGCTTGAAATACATGCAAAAGCATTGTACTTTCAGCCTGTGCTTGTGGCTGGTGTTTGTATAACTGTAATGGGCAGCTCATTTTTCCTGAAAATGTATTTTTTACTGGTACAACGAAAGGCAGAGGAGGAAAAGTAAAAGATGATGGGATCCAGACAAGTGTTGAAGGTGCTAAGCAGTAAAGTGTAGTACCTCCATTTGGGACTTTCACCCTGGATGTAGCCCACTAAATGTGACATGTTGTATGGCAGCACACAAATGAGAAACACAGCCAGGGTCCCCAAAGCCATACCGATGGCCTTCTGTTTCTGCGCCTGGGATATCCTGGGGCGGCTGTACAGAATGAAGATGCAATTCAAGTAACAGTACACACAAATCAAAAGCGGTATAAGGCTGAGTACAAAGAAAAACTCCAAACGCAGTGGGAGGATGACCTCCAACTGGGTGTCTGTAAAGTTTTCATAGCACACAGTTGAGTTTTCACGGGACAGAGATGGGTGGTACTGTGTGATAATCGTGATGCTGCAATGTGCTCCTGAAATAAGCCAAATAATGGCACTGCACGTGATCGCATAGACAGGTTTGTGAAGCTTATGGTAGGTGACAGGGTAAGCCACGGCGATGTAGCGAACTACACTCACTGCCATCAGCAACAAAGAGCTGGTGTAGATTGTGGAGAAGAAGATGAAGGAGGTGATGGAGCACAGGAATTCAGGCAGTGTCCACTGCATGTTCGACGCTGCCTCGTGCATCTTTAGAGGGAGGATGATCAAGAACAGCAGGTCAGATACGATCAGATTGAGGAGCAGGATGTCTGTTGGAAGAGGTTTGGAGTAGATCTTGAAGCTGAAGGCGTAAAGAGCCAGGAGGTTGGCTGGAAGGCCGATCACGAAGGACAGGATGTAAACAGAGAGAATGACTTCAGTTCGCACCAGCATCATTATGGCCCTAAACATGAGGACAGAAATAACAAATATAGATTAGCACAAGATGAAAGACTGGTCATCCATGGTAGATCCAGGACACTTTCCATGAAAATCCTTGTGTCCCCCCAGGTCCAAGCCCAGACCATAATCCAACAGAAAGTGAATGGTTGGACATGAGAAAGGCTGTTCATACCTGATCCCTTTGTAACCTGACAGAGTAGGAGCACTTTTGGAAAGAAGAAGTAAAACTTCTGTATCTAAATCTGGAAGATTGACTAAGATCTGTCCACACTGACGCAATGCTGTGATCATGACATGTAAAGGTCCCTCTAGTCAATACTGACTTGTATTTATGCACTCACTTTTTTCACTATATATTTTTACTTATAGAAATTTGTTTTTACTTTGGCATCAAATAGTTTTAGAAAGCCAGTCAGCCAGCCAGATAGAACCTTCTTAAGATCCAACAGTGTAAAATGTAAATTCTTGCAGTTTTTCAACTTGTCTTAAAATTTTGATCTAAGTATGGTTTCAAAATGCAAAAAGAAGAAATGGGAGTGAGACAAAAAAAAAATTCAGTAAGCAATTTATTGAAAATGTTATTTTTTGTTCTTAAAGCCCTTCTCTGGCAGATGCCATCTGATGGTTACTGGGCTGCAGCGGTGACAGCCTTAATTTGGGTCGAGGATCATCCCATGTCTTGATGGACAGCCAATCAGATCCTCTGGCTCAGAGCTGGGGACATTTTTTGGGTCTACCACTTGACTTTTTTGTTCCATAATCCTGAGGATCTTTTAAGAAATGTAAAATGACTGTGTCCAACCTCAGCAGTAATGGCACATTGTTAGAGGCCTTGCTTATGCAGCTCAACTATCAGACCACGATCAAAGAGAGAAACTTGTTTACCTTTGCTGTCAGGAGGTCATGACAGTGTGAATACCTGACAGAAAATGACACTGAATCCATCCACATTTTCGCACAGATTTTGACCTTTTCAGCTGATGAACAGCCTATTTCAGTTTAATTGTTGTTTCCAATAACTTGCTTACTCCAATTTTTTTTTCTCATTCCCATTTCTTCTGTTTACATTTTGAAACTCTACTTAGACTTTTTTTTTTTTTTTTTTACTTAGACCCTTCCTCAAGATCCAACAGTGTAAAATGTAAATTCATGCAATGTTTCAACTGGTCTTGAAATTTTGATCAGGTGTGTAAAGCAGTAATGACTGAAGGGATGAATACTAGGGACATGACAGACTACTCATTGCTCTTTGTCAAATGTCACCTTTCACAGTGTGAGTAATGGAATTAGTAAATCCGTAGGCGTCCTCTTTACTTTATCTGTGTGACAGCACAAGAGTTATACTGAAAGAGTAAGGCTTTAACTGTCTTGTCATAAGACAACATCTGGTCACCACATTCATTTTGTAGAACACACAACTGTAATTACAGTCAGAGCCACTTATGCCTTAATGATGGGATATTGTTACAAATATGAACTCACACTATCTCTTTCCTCCATGACTATCTCTGCAGCAGCTGTGTTGCTTTTAGCTTGTATTATATATTAAATTCCTCATCTGTTTATTCTAGTCAAAATATATGGCTCTAGGCCTGTCTATGTTTAGCACTGGTCCTCTGGGTGCAACTCTGCCCCTTTTATACAAAACATACTCATAACAGTCAGAAATCTGAGTAAGAGCATTCATTCATTCATTCATCCATTCGTTCGTTCGTTCACTCGTTCATTCATCTTCTGAACCCGCTTTATCCTCACTAGGGTTGCAGTGGTGTTGCAGCCTATTCCAGCCATGGGCGAAGGAGAGGTACACCCTGGATGAGTCACCGTGTTGATAACCATCTATATGATATTACTAAATGTCACAAAATATTACTAATGCACTAAATGTGGAAGAGTAAGGCTTAACAAACCAGAAAGATGTCCTGAGTATGTTAAAAAATGACTCAAGATAATAGTGCTGAGTCCTAGAACAACATAGACTCCAACACAAACCTCTCAAAAACACATTGTTTGGTGTGAATGTTACATATTGCACATTTAATAATCCTATCCTACCTTCAAAAAGACAAGGATAGAAAAATGATGAAGGGTTGAATCTCATTTTCAATCACTAATGGCTATTAACGAACTTAATTTCAGTTGGAAAGCAAATCAAAGCATAATCTCCCTTTTACAAATTATGCTGTACTGTTGTGCAGTTATTTACACAGATGTATAAACAGTCAAAAACATTTGTTCCTGGTCCTCATATACTTCAGTGTATGGCAACACATGTGTAAATTGCCAGTTTATCACATAGTACAGCTGGTACGGATGAATTAAACTGATACAATAATTTCTCCCATAATAGCAACAGTACATATGACAAGGTAGGTAAACATACTGACTTACCCAAAAGTGAAGGTTCTAAGAAATGTTGAGGCTTTATGAAGAACAACAAGAGTTCTGTGTTGTTTGCCTTGCTTTGCTTTTCATCAGAGATGACCAGTTTATAACTTGTGGGTTCAAAGATGAGCTGATATAATAGGCTAAAAGCCGGAAGCAAAGAGTCATAGCTAGATCCTGTGTGACACAATGCTTTACTCACTGCTCTACAGCACACTGAGGAACAGGCAGACAGTGGCTGGTTAATATTAACTAAAATGCAAAACTGTAAATCTTGTTGACTTAAATGCTGGACATGTTAATAAATGAACTCCTCCCACTAAATGTCTATTGCAATAAAAGCTGATGATGTTAATTAGTTTTTGAATTGATCAGGCCAATTATTGAAAGTTACGCCTACGCCATGAACTCAGAGAAGACCTCATCATGTTGGATAAACAGATTTCTTTTCCACATACATACATCTTCCATTTCCATTAATTTTTTTTCAGGGTCCAGCAACATAATTTGAGAGATTTTACAAGTTGAATACACCATAGTTTCTAAATCGGATTTGCATTGCTTGAGAACAGCTTGATAAATGGCTTCCTTCCTGTTGCATTCAATTGACATCAGTTCACACCAAGTTTATACAGGAAATCAAGACAGACCTCAGTATGTTTTATTTGTGTTTCTATGGTGTTGCTGTTTATGAAAAGAACGGTTCATGTTAATATGAAACCTACTGTATGAGAAAAAGAGTGAATGTGACTACTGTGTGGAACATCAAAAGTTTAATGAGTCTTTTAATGATTGAGCAACAAAACCAATAATGAAAGAAAAAAATTCCATGTGTTGAAATTTCTCATTTTTCAGTTTGACAGATAGCAGGAGCATTTGATTAATGTGATCTAAAACATCTTGTGGGGGTCTGAGTAATTTGGGACATGTTAATGACCAAATGACCCCCCCCCCCCCCCAAATTGTTGTTTATTGTTTTGTTTATGGATGATTCAACCATTTACAATAGCAGGTGTTACATTTTAGGCAGGTTCATTTTTGGTCACACAGGCATTTTGGCAGCTATACCCCCAAGGGTCCTGAGGTGTCAGTCAGTGAATGGATCACCTGCAGCTAGCAACTAAGGCTACGTTTAGACTGCAGGCAAATGTGGCCCAAATCCAATTGTTATATGTGACCTGTACTTGATCTGTTAAAGCACTAATACGATTTCTTCCAATCCGACCGAGGCCACTTTCATATCTGGTCCTAAATCCCATATGTATCTGATACTTTGTGATGCGACTTCAGTCTGAATGGCCAGGTCGCATTTATCCAGCCTTTGCATCATTGAAATACAACAAATGTCACAATTCTGTGTCCGAGGAGTGTTGCTTCCGTAAACACAGTGCGTGCCTGCGTGGTCATGTATTACATCAGGACCTCTTCTGTGCATGTCACTTCAGGGTCACATTCAGTTCATACTCGAAACTAAAAAAGTCGCATGTAATGTGTAATACAAACGAGTACACAAAAAATTCGGATGTCACCAAAAAATCCGAATTGTGCATTAAGACCTGCTGTGTGAACGTAGCCTGAGTGTCTGATGTGCCTATGTGTGTCTGTTTGGCAGGTAAGCAAAAGAATTGAAAGAGATGTGAAAAAGTGGCGACGGAAAAATATGATGAATGTCTACAAGTGACGGACCATTTATGATGCAGTTATGAGACTTATATCAGAGTTAACAAGTTAATTAATGAGCCGTGCTTCATATGAACCAGTGCTACACCTTGTGTCAATAATTCACTGAAATAGTCAGTATTATATACACCATTGTCCTGCTAAAATATGGCAGTTGAACTATTATTTTTGTGAATGACGGACAATGACGATGGACCATTAACACAGGTGTCAGTCAGTGAATGGTCCATGGCAGCTAACAGTGAAGTGTCTGGTGTGCCTGTTTGTATCTGTTTTGCAGCATGGAAGACTGTAAGCCATTTTAACAAACTCATAGAACAGAACAGAACAGAACAGAACAGAATAGAATAGAATAGAATAGAATTTTTATTTTGTCAGTAGTAGTTTGTCACACATAAACATGCACCACACACTGAAATTTGTCTTCTGCCTTTAACCCGTCACTAGATCACGTAACACACACACTGCGTGCTAGGCGCAGTGGGCTCACCATGTCAGGCGCCCTGGGAGCAAGTGGGGAGGTTAAGTGCCTTGCTCAAGGGCACATCAGCCAACAACTCTCCGCCAGCCCAGGGACTCAAACCAGCAACCCTTGGGTCACAAGCTGACTCTCCAGCTGATTCTCATGCACACCTGGAAGTTCCTCTGTGTCCAAGTGTGCAACAATCTGGAATATTGTACTATTTATTTTTAAAATTAAGTTATATTTGTATGTCAGACAGTAGCTGGTAGCTGTGTTTCACCATCCATGTGAAAAGTTCATAGTGGTGTTCAAGTCATGTAGTTAATCAGAATTGGTCTGCGTAGGCTTGAGGTTAAGTGGTCCAAGTCTTCCAAAACTGCTCTAAGTTGAATGGTCTTAAACAGGGGAACAAAAATCAATTAAGTCTCTCATCTGTCCAAATAATAATAATTACTGCATCCTGAGAGTGAGAATTAAAAAATATATGTATATGGAAGTGGGTATTGCTACAGTACTGTGGGACTACTTTCTCATTTGTCTATTACCACAGAGCCAATCAGCTGGTTTGTGCCTATTCATACTTCCAGTTTCAGCATGGAGGCAAACAACATGAAACGTGGTAACTGTTTTGCCTCATATGAGGAATTTGCCCTGGTTTTTGATGAATATAAGTCAGTCACTGGGACAATGTTCAGAGTGCAGAATTTGGATCATTTGATTGGCTCTGTGGCAATTGACAAACCATGGCCATAAAATATAGTTTACAATAGCAGACCACTGTATATGTTTGAGTTTAATTATGATCAGGTAATAAAGATAAAATTACAGCTTCAAGAATGTTAGCATTACACACATTGTGTAATGCTAACACTGTGTGTATCAATAACAGTATAAAAACAGTAACCGTTGCTGGTTAACCATAATATATTACACACTTGACTCTCCTGAATATTCTGAATGGTCCATGACAACATTCTAAGCTGTTATTTCTGTATAGCAGACTGTTGTCAGAGGTGAAGTTTGTCAAATTATTCATTTATTTACCAAATAAAATTGTAACAAACATTGTCACTGAGATACAGCATATCAAAGGGATAAAATCTACGAACCAGTGTTCATAATTAACAACTGTTTCAAGATCACTTTACTTTTAAGGCCTGCAACCACACAAAGAAAAAACCTGGAAAAATTGCACCTATAAACCATATGCAATATAATACCTTGTATCTGTATTGTGCATATATGACACTAGTAGCTGTGTTTTCTACTTAATGTCAGGACTTTGACATGGGTTACTAATTTTAATACAGAATACATTTCTTTTAATAAGTATGGAGACAGACGTGAAAGAGGAACTGTCTTTCACAGCAATAATCCATTTGCAC
This sequence comes from Sphaeramia orbicularis, assembly GCF_902148855.1. NCBI lineage: Eukaryota > Metazoa > Chordata > Actinopteri > Kurtiformes > Apogonidae > Sphaeramia > Sphaeramia orbicularis. The sequence goes on from NC_043972.1 coordinate 45,426,482, forward strand.
TCAGGCATCTAGAAATAAAAAAAATAAAGAAAAAATAAAAATGTTATATTATCTGCCCTTTTTGGATTCTTGCTTTGTCACATGCTTGTACATGTATAGAGAAAAACCGACCAAATGATCCCTGTGCAGTGTATGCCATACCTTATACTCCATGCACACTGATGTGAAAATATGTTCGTATGCAAAATGCAATGCAGTTTTTCTCCATGTCCTATAGTCCATGTGTCATCATGGCAGCACAAGAACAATAGAGGCTGGGGTCTACCAACCCAGACAAGACCCCAGGTGTAGGGTGTGCAAAGAAGCTCCTGAGACAGTCCAGCACATCACAGCAGGGTGTAAGATACTACAGGCAAAGCATAACCAGTAGTGGGCATAGTGTACAGGAACATCTGTACCGAGTAGATGAAATTTTCAGGAAATGTTGATACTGGCACAAGGAACAAATGACTAAATTTTGGTGGTGATCGGGCGCTCTCTAAGTGCTTGTCTAGTTACAGATAAAATAAGATACATGTAAAGCTTTACATATCTAACCTTACAACAAAGGCTTTTAGTGAAAACATGTTATTTTATTGAGTAACATGTTGTGTCACTGCACTGGATCTATGTGGAAAACTAGAAAAGCACTCGGAGAGTGCAGACCTTGGCCAAGGCAGACATCCCCCCCCCCGATCACCACCAAAATTTAATTATTTGTTCCTTGTGCCGGTATCAACATTTCCTGAAAATTTCATCCAAATCTTTCCATAATTTTTTGACTTATCTTGCTAAGAGACAGACAAACAGACAAACAAATAAACAAATTGACAAACCACAATGAAAACATAACCTCCTTGGTGGAGGTAATAAGTTGGATCTATCGCACTGAAGAATAGCAGTTCTCCCTATTATTTGATCCCACATGGACTATCAACAAACATGCTTAAAGAGATTTTGTTCTGTATTGGGTATGTTAATCATTTCAGGTAAACACAACAGACAACTATGAAAATGTCGCCTATACAAAAAAGTAGGTTAGAAAAGATGCTGAAAATGCGGTAAGAAACGGAAAATAACTAGAAAACCACTCAGAGAGCACAGACCTCCGCCAAGACAGATCAGCCCCCCCTCAACACCACCAAAATTTAATCATTTGTTCCTTGTGCCAGTATGAACACTTCCTGAAAATTTCATCAACTCCCCCCACCCGCCCCCAATCACCACCAAAATTTAATCATTTGTTCCTTTTGCTAGTATGAACATTTCCTGAAAATCCTTCCGTAACTTTTTGAGTAATCTTGCTAACAGTCAAACAGACAAACCCTGATGAAAACATAACCTCTGCCATTACACTTGGCGGAGGTAATAAAACCATAGCGTGTGGTCCAGATGGCATAAGGGTGGATCCTCTGACTCCCTTCCATCATTCTCTCCATCTGCCTCCTCAGCATCTGCTTCTGTCCCTCTGTCACAAACCAAATCTTTCTCATTTTCATCCCTCCCACTGACATCATCTTCTTCCTCTTCTTCACTTCCTTCTTGGTCTGTTCCTTTCTCAGTGGTCCCCTTCAGCTCTGACCCTCCTGGTTTCTCTACTATTCTTTCTTCTCCATTTCTCTTCCTCTTCCTCATTACATCCGCCAAGGAGGTTATATTTTTACCGGCATTGGTTCGTCTGTCTGTTTGTTTGTCTGTTTGTTTGTCTGTTTGTTTGTCTGTCTGTCTGTGTGCAAGATAACTCAAAAAGTTATGGACGGATTTGGATGAAAATTTCAGGAAATGTTGATAATGGCACAAGGAACAAATTATTTAGTTTTGGTGGTGATCGGGGGGGTGGTACGGGGGGGCCCACTGATCTGCCTTGGCGGAGGTCAGCGCTCTCTGAGTGCTTCTAGTTCTTAAATTTTTTCCTCATAATAACTAATAATGATGTTACTTTTTCTTTTCATTGTGGCCTGCAAGTGTCAAGATAGGAAAATTTCAGGGTTAAATCTGTGCATTTTTCACACTGTGTTTGTTATTTTCTCAGTTTGACAGTAAGGATGCAGCCTGCTTTAACTGTACAGGCTTATTACTGTGATATTGATCACACTGTGACTGAAGCGGTGACCCTCTGAATGAACATACTGAACCTTTAGCATATATTCCATTTATTTTATATTGAACCCATAAGGACCCAGTGTGGCTTTTGTGTCAGTTCCCAAATGAATTTTTCTCTTTATTTAACTTTTACTAATTGATTTATCACCATTTATTATAATATTATTCTTTGAATTTTGAATTTTTTTCCAGTAAAAATCTTCTATTTTCCTATATTTAATTCACTGATCATGTAGATATTCATAAAAGCTCAAGACTTAATTCAAAGGTTATTCTATAAAAATAAAAAAAAACTGAAGAAAAAGAGACTTTCGGAAAAATATATCATTAACTGAACATAAAACAAGACTCTCCATCCACTGTCATGGATCAAACTCCATGGGTTTTACTGGTGAATCAATGTTGCAGAAGATGACGGTGTTTCCACAGTAACTGCAGACCATCTGAACGTCCAAATGAGTCATATCTGATGACCATGAAAAGATAACAAACTGCATTTTATACCAATTATTTACATGGATTGATAGAATTAGTGGATCAATATCTTAGATCAGTAGATACTTTAGCTCGTCGATTGATGTTTGGGTCTTTATGGGTTAACTAAACTTTAACTTTGAGTGTTAAACTGTCTTCACCTGGTAAAGCTGGGTGACTCAGTTTCCAGACACACACCGTGTGTGTTTTACAGGAGTTCCAGTCATTACACAAGCTCCGCACGTTTGATGCAGGGGTGGAGCCAAGTATTTAGGGGCCCAAGATTATTTTTATAATATAATTCTTTGTGAATTCATTTATTATTTCAATATTTTGAGAGCCTTTTGGGAATAGTGCTGAGTTGTTGTTGTTTTTTTTTTTGTTTAGTGTAGTTTTTAGAACATAAGGCTAGGGGGGCAGCTGGAGGGGAAAGGTCTACAATGGGGGGGGGGGTTCTGCCCCTAGATCCATCCCTGCTTCTGTGAAAACTTAATTTAAAAATGTTTTACTGTGTGCTTGGCTCCACCCCACCTGCCCATAGGCATATTAATTGAAATTAATTCATATAAGCTCAAACAGATAGTAACTGATAGAAATACATTATTACAAATGTTAAATTATTTAACCCGTATTGTGGCTGTGTCTGCCGCTACCGCTGCCACAATAATACTAGCAAATTAGACTACTGGTATTATTATTAGATATTTTTGTATTATTACAACAAGTATTATTTTCCCCCACACTCCCCCTGCTCTCTTTCTCACTTTCATTCACACTCCCCTCTTCCCCTTTTCCCTATCACCCCTAACCAAGCTATATTGTTTAGCCGCTCTTTACATTTATTATCTTTTTCATTGTAATATGATGTTGTCATTGTTATTGTTTGTCATTACTCTGTCGTTGTTGTTTTTGGTTTGTTTATTTGTTTGATTTTCCCTTTGTTTATGTGTTGTTGTTTTTCTGTCCACAATGTCTTGTTAAGTATCACTAATAAAAAAAAAAAAAAAAAAAAGAAAGAAATGTTTTTTTGAGTAGACGACCATCACTAGATGATGTTGGAACACACGCGAGAGGCAGAATAGTGAGAAAATACATTTTTATTGTCATGACATGGGATTCAATGCAATTTGTTTATCCACTTTTAAAGAATATGCAACATGTATAAAAAATGTAAATGTAAACAGAAGTACAAATGTATTGAAATCAAATGATAGTGATATCTGAAGACTTTTATTTATTTTAGTCTTTTTTTTTTTTTAATCTATTTATTTTTTGACTGTTTTAACCTTTGTCAGTGAGCTGCTGGGAGTATGTGTCCATGTCTTTTGTCTGTGCTGTTTTTAGTCTGTCCCCTGTGTGTGTCCTGCGGTTTTAATGTTTTTTTGTGTATAACGTTTGAGATGCTCTCTTCACACTGCAGGACAAATCTACCTTTGGGTATTAATAGTCACCTTGAACCTTGAACCATGAGATATTGTGGTGGATTGGTGGAAATACTTTAGGGAGCTGATGGCAGAAATACAGCAGAGCCATGGAGGAAAGTTCACAAGCACCAACCATTCCAATTATAGCAGAGACTTGTGTTGTTAGGAAGTCTGCTCTCTGGGGCCATTCTGACCAAGGCCAGGATACTTGATATTGAGAAACGCCTATATATACGAGGGCTGTTCAATAAGTTCATGGCCTCACCCAGAAATACTGGTTGTTATAATACAGGATGTTACATTCTTTCGTGATGGGATAGTGATGCTTGAACATCGATGGACCAAGTGCATTGCTGTAAATGGAGATTATGTTGAAAAATAAAATATAAATTATCAGTCTGTGTTGTTCTGTTCTGGGTGAGGCCATGAACTTATTGAACGGCCCTCGTATACATATATATATATATATATATATATATATATATATATATATATATATATATATATATATATATATATATATATATATATACACATACATACATATATATATATATATATATATATATATATATATATATATACATACATACATACATATATATATATATATATATATATATATATATGTATACACATATATACACATACACACATATACACATACACACATATACACACACACACACACACACATATATATATATATATATATATATATATATATATATATATATGTCAGGGTACAGACTGCGATCTGGTAGGATCGGCGATTCTACCAGTAGAGACCGATCGTAGTCTCTACTGGTAGAAACTCCGATCCGAACCCTAACCCTAACCCTTCTACTGGCAGGATCGGAGTTTCTACCAGTAGAGACTCTGATCGGAGTTTCTACTGGTAGAATCGCCGATCCTACCAGATCGCAGTCTCTACCCTTACATATATATATATATATATATATATATATATATATATATATATATATATATATATATATATATATATATATATATAATTGAAAACTGCACTTCCTGGTAGAGGAGGGGCAGGAGCTGGACTCACATAGGTATCAGGCCACACCAAACCCTATAAGAACATGGATCAGGCCCAGCCCCTGCCTTTCCTTTGTCTGATGGAGCACACAGGCTGTGTTAGACTGTCTGTCTTGATGACTTTTCAAATGACAAAGTACAAAGTGCTTGTAAACACATTTTATTTGGTTATGATCTGTTTAAGCATTACACTGAAAGATGTGTTGACCTAATGTCACAAGTAATGGTACTGAACACCATAACATCTCTGAGTTAAAGACAGCAAGACAGTTGCAGTTTCTCAGCAAGCTCGACTAGAACCAGTGCAGTTTTTTCTAGGCTTAAATGTACAATAGACAGATTATTTTTCTTTCATGTTGGCTAATATTAGTTAGCACGTAATAGAATATAGGCTATTGTTTTATCTTGAAATACGTTATATTCCTGCTGATTTTAAGCAGTAAGCAGACACTTGACAACAATTTAACAAGTTCCCAGCATTTGTAGAACATAAATCACTGCAAAAGAATCAATGATGCATTGAACGCTTCACCAGTGACATGAAATGGTTCCCTTCCTGTCAGGTGAGGCTAATGAGGATGGGAACATAGTGTGGATGATTGAAACTGGATTAACTCTATAACGCCAAATGTATCATATTTGATACATGAGTTTTGAAGCCCTCTACTTGATCAGTGTGATTTTTTTGTCTTGAAAAACCTGATGTATACAATTACATACATGCGATACATGGATAATCCACCGGGGGGAGGAATTCATTCACCAGTGGCCTTTCCAGTGACACTACAAGACTGCCATTAACGAGGAAGGAGGCCGAACTTTGGCAATTTTGAAAAGGAATTACCAATTTATTAGACATGTTTGTGTTATATTATGTTTTTGTTTGTTCAAAAATAATAATGTTAGAGCACTGAAACCTGATGTATCAAATATGATACAAAATTGAAACTCATACATGGAAATAGATATTTGAACAAATGTTTTATTTGGTTGTTCAGAAGGACCAATAAAGGCTCCAGTTTCAAAGAACTGGAATTTTCTGTCAATGATTTAATGGTTCAGGCTTTAAAGGGTTAAAAAGATTTGAATAAAATAATACACCAATATGTGGATTTTTTTTTTTTTTCCTTTTCATAATTACCACAAACTTTCATTCCTGCTTGTTTTCATTTCTTTAAAGGAGTTTTGTGTTGCAAGATCTCAGGAGAATTTATTGTTGAGCCTGAGATGGATTTGAAACAAACTCCATTTTCTATTTTCCTCATAAATGTGTCTTGAAAATCTAATTTAATTTCAGAATGTTCAGAGGATTTTTTACTTGGAAAAAACATGTCCAACTTTTGTTTGGGCAACTTTAAGACAAAATATACAAAGGGTCTAGGTCTTTAAAGTCTTAAAAAGTATGGAATTTTGAAACGCTGTTCTACAGACCTCAAAAAGTCTGGAATTTTGTGTAAAAGTCTCTTGTAGACAGATTTGAGAGTATGCTCAAAGGCACATAATCTTGTAAGATAACAAATACATGAAGAAAGCATGAAAAAACTAGATAAGATTTCATTTATGGGTTGGTACTGGAATGATTCTAGTGAAACTTGTTCATGTGATATCCATGATTTTCATATGTTTTGTGTAATGAGGTGTGATTAGGACCCAAACAAAGCACGGCCTGATCACAATCAAGGGTACCAGAAAGGGTGCACAGATAGATAAAAAATAATAATGCTCTATCAAAAAATCAGACAGGCCATTTTATTTGTCTGATATTTCTCTTTTAAAGTCCAAAATATTTTTGTATTATAGTGTCTACTAAAAATTTCGCAGGCTTGCCCCTTTCAAATCAGAAATTATTGGGTGTACGGACACCCCAGCCTAATAGCCTCTATATTTAATGCCTACAAAGATATACAAATGCTTCAGCACTCAGGATAATCATGCATTGTTTATTGCATAGATGTGGTGTCCAAAGCATGCGTGCTGAAAAATTCCATATATTGACAGAAACAATAAAATTAAACCCACATATTTTGATATGGTGTACAGATTCTACAAGATTGGAATGGAAATCTGGCTTACCACATGGTCGCATCTCTGTTAGATCTGTAACTAAGTCTTCCTGGTACAGGAGGAAACAAACATTTGTGAACGAGTTATAACAATATATCTATAAGGCATATATGCGATATTATTGATTGAAGTATATTGGTGTATGGACACTACATGAATTTTGGTGAACAACGCGCCATTGAAAACATGCAGTTCAACGTAAACATGTTTCCCACATTGTTCCCAAATTTTCTGCAGCCAGGGAGCAGACCAAAATCTGTCTAGTTGTGCATATTTAGTCATAATAATACTGAAATAACGGGTTCCCATTCTATTATTACAATCAAAAGGCTGTAAAAGAAGGGTTTTCATAACAAAATGGTTGTCTTAATACTGAAATAATAATTGATAATCAAACAGCTGTTCAAAAATGATCAATAGATGAAAAGCAATGTGATGTGTGTATTTTGTAAGAAAAGACACAGGAGTTGAGTAGTAATTATTTATTGTGTTACAAAACATTATGTACAATAATTTTGCTCTCCTATAACAATAAAATTGAGCATGTTTTCACGCTCATTGGGTCGCCATTTTATCAGTTTTTATCCAATTTTCTTCAAATTTTGAGGATGGCAAGATCTAGTAATAAGATGGCCAAAGAAACATTTTGGGAATAGTTTTGGGGGGGGATCTTTTTGTTTTGACTGATTAATAACTGGTGCAAATATACTTGTACACCTTGATTGTGATCAGGCCGAGCATAGTTCTTTGTAGTTTGGAGGTAAATTTTATTATGAATAGTTCTTAATATGAAGGCAGACAAAAGCACAGTGATAGTCTTTGACACCGGTAGAGTTCAGGAACAATAAAACTCAGGTGCACTTCGTGGACTTGAACCCAGGATTCAGATGTGACTGCTGGCGTGGTTGCCACTAGGTCAAATGAACAGATGGAAGCTCTGGGTCAGGGTCAGATTGGTGAAATGCCACATAGTCACAGGTATAAGGCCCAACAATCCAGAATTGTGGTCACACACAGTAGGGTGGGTCGGGTTACTGGGGCTGAGGCAAAGAGACGTGGTCAGGCCAGGCAGAGTCAAAACCAGGAAAATCCAGAATCACAGATAGAAAACAGGTCAGGTTACCAGGGCTGAGGTGAAGAGACATGGTCAAAATCAGGCAGGGTCAGAAACAGGACCGTAGGGTCAGGATGAATGCTGGAAAGTCTGGCATGATCCAAGGACAGTCTGGTACTGGGTGGATGAGTCTGTGCTGTAGAAATACTGGTCTGCTGATTAGGCAAAGCTGGGACAGACAAGTGGAATGGGTTTGGCTGATTAGGTGTGGAACGGTGAGGGAGAGGACAGCAGCAGGGAGTCCAGGTGAAAGCAATACTGCTGGTGAGGTGACAGAGTTAGGGAGGAGACAGCAGAGAAGCAAACGGACAGTTTTGAAAACGTTTCTGTCAGTAAAACAGAATTTACTGGGAATTATGCATTCATTCATACATACATCTATTAAAATGAACTTTTCTACAACACACAACAAATACAGTCTAAACCAAAAAGAAGGCTCGAAGTATAAAAGGACATAAAGTCAAGGTCTTGGGGGAGGAGGGATAAAGAGCAAGCACCCTGTATTCAAATGTAGCCTGATGGAAATAAGGTGATGGGTGTGTGTTAAAAGTTAAAATCATAAAAAGCATAAATACCATAAGTTCATAAGTGGAATACATAGGGTTAAAAATTAAAACTATTTCAGTGTGGTAGTATTAAAAAAAGCTCATGTCGTTGTGAAAAGGTATATAATTTTGTTGTGAGTTCATGCACTGTATTATTTACAGGATGTTAAATGCAGGTGTTTACTTAGTTAAAAATAATAATATTAATAATATGGAAAAGCTGTGCAAATGTTTTATGTTTTGTTAAAAAGTAATGAAAATGTATATTTTATGTTATGTGTATAGAGGGTATGCACGTGATGTCACCGCTAGTGGAAGTCACCACGGTTACGCCCACTGAGTGGCAGAAAGAGGGAGATGAGTGACAGCGTTGGCTTCAGTACCGTCTAAACTGAAGAACAATATTTAATAAAAAATGGGGAAGAGCTGTTGTGTGATTGATTGTATGAACAGGTTTGAAAAGCAGTCAGAGATATCATTTTACAGACACCAAAAGATGAAGAAAAGAGAAGTAGATGGATCCAGGAAACCAAACCTAGATTTGTGGATCACGTTTCGTGTCAGGTAACAATAATTTATGCTGTATTTTTGGGTAAAATCATACCTTAAATTACGTATTGTTTTGGCTAACGTTACTTCTTAGTAAAGCTCTTGGTTTCATGATCAGATCTTTCATGGTTTTTGTCTTCATTTTGTGATTCTGAACCTTGTGCTCCTACATGATTAGTAAACTAACTTAAACTGAGGCTAACCTAGTTTTTCAAATACAGGGGAACTGGAGAATAAAGCTACGCCGGCCACATTAGGGCCACATGAGAAAATAAATACACTTGTCACTACAAGTATAAAGTCATAAAATATCGATATAAAACCCGTAATTTTATGAGAATGAAGTCGAATACAAAAAGAATCACAATGTTATGATGTTAAGTCGTAGTTACAAAAAAAACTCATAATTTAACAAAAATGTCATTCCTTTATGAGATTAAAGTCATCATATTCTGACATTAAAGCCATAATATTACAAGAATAATGTGGTAATTTGAAAACAGGTGGGAAAAATATCATAATTTACCAGAATAAAGTCGTAGCCTGCTGGTCCACAGCAGTAGTACATGTGTTGTATAAAGTACTTGATATTAATTAGACATAAATCTCCTCAGTACCAGTAGATCCTGCATATATTCTCTGGGGTCAGTACATGGTCTGCTGTAAATGCACTGTGGATCAGCTGGTTCTGGCCCCTAGTTTTGGACCCTGGTTGTCAGTAATGATGAAACCATGTATATTTGTTTCAGGTCAAAATAGTGATGATCCCCTACACCCTGAATGTCAGGATACTCCATTTCTGTCCACATGTCAGTGTTCATGAACCACTTGTTCTTTGGTAGCTCGTACGGATCCATGTCCAGTCCAGTTGTCCTTCATTTAATTTCATATTTCACATTTTCCTGGTCTGGCTGTGTTTACTGCTATACTCCCTCATGTTGAGCAGGTTGGTTTTTGCCACTCAGTCTGACTTAGAGGGGCGTGGCCCAGGGGGGAAGTGACGCATGTGCATACCCTCTATTATGATCCTGGAGAATGTAGTTCGGGGTCAAGGGTAATAGAACATAGGAAGTAGGAAGTGGAGGAGAGGAAAGAGAAACATGGTGAAGTCAACGGGAGCGTACGTGAGTGAGAGCATGGAATGAAACGGACAGTGTATTCAAGAAGAAAAGAACACCATTTAGTGCATGACAGTGGTCGGATAGATCACTAAAAGTCACTATAATGGTGAGAGACTGTGTTTTAACAGTACTTCGACTAGAAGTCCAAAGGTGAAAAACATAGACGGTGAACTTAGTGAGTTAGCTGCATGAGGCTAGCTGTAGACCACAGGTGTCAAACTCCGGTCCTGGAGGGCCGGTATCCTGCATGTTTTAGATGTTTCCCTCTTCCATCACACCTGGTTCAATTAATGATCAGCTCATCTTCAAGTTCTGCAGAAGCCTGATAATGATGTAATGGTTTCCAGGTGTGATGGAAGAGGGAAATATCTAAAACAGGAAGGATACCGGCCCTCCAGGACTAGAGTGTGACACCCCTGCTGTAGACGGACTGAGCTAGCAGGTATGCTAACAGCTAACGGCGGATAGCATTGAGTCCCAGAGGGCACAGACTGAGCCCACAGCCAGCACTGGAGGAGGCTGACGTCGCGGATGACTGCCACGGACAGGAGGATTGCTGTTTACTGGTTTCTGGGTTTCCTTTTTCCCTGGACCGAACGGATTAACATTTCTCTGGAGCTTGTGATACAGGTACCTTTTGTAGCTGTAAGCTATTGTCGTCCGGCGGCGGCGTCTGTCGTCCGTTACAAAAATTTCAATCGTCTTCTTCTCCGAAACTACAATTCCAATTGACTTCAAACTTGGTATACAGCTTCTTTATGATGATGTCAACAAAAGTTAGTGAAATTATTTGGATCCGGATCTGATTCTGGATTTGCTGTGACTTTGAAAATTTCCCCATTATAAGAGATAGGAAGTGGAAAGATGCAATAACTCAGTAAATATAAATGATATCCAGTGTAAATTTCTACAGTCCAGCCCTGATGGAGAGATGACCAAAACATAATGTCCACATGCTGATCAGGATCTTCATCTGGATCCGGGAACTTACAGAAATTTTAACATGAGCTCTTATGGGGAAAAAATTTCAATCGTCTTCTTCTCCGAAACTCCAGTTCTGATTGACTTCAGACTTGGTATACAGCTTCTGTATGATGATGTCAACACAAGGGATTGAAATTATTTCGATCCGGATCTGATTCTGGATTTGGTGCAACTTAGAAAAATTTTCCCATTATAAGAGATAGGAAGTGGATTGATCCAATAAATCAGTAAATATCAATGATATCAAGTTGGAATTTGAATTTTTTACAGATCTGATTGGAATATGACCAAAACATGGGCTATTTCTGTAATATAATAAATACACAGAACTGGGTGATAATAAATGGCATGTGGATACATTTCCCAAAGCTTTTAATTTGGCTGGTAAGCTACAGGGCCATTGGTCCTATCTTTATTTTATTGCTCTGTGAGGTGAAGAGGCCATTTAGTTTTAGGCTGCAATGTACCCGAGCAACACACAGGCCTGCAACAGTGAACGTTTGGGTTTATGGTTTAAGTTATTATTGCTGGTTATTGGAAAAAGACAATTGAATGTGAAAGCTTTGATTTTTTGTTTGTTGATTGAAAATTTTCAAAGTAAATTGTTGAATATTTTTTATAAATTGTGTATGTGTTTTTGCATTGGAGGTGGAAGATTTAAAGTGCTTACAGTGTTTATAAAAGTATTCATTTAAAGGGTAAATGCTTTAAAAAGGTATATTAAGTTACATTTCACTAAAAATAGTACAAAACATAAAATAGAACCATAGTTTAAAGAAAAGTTAATATTGTAAGAGATTACATGTTTAACAAGGACCCAGGTTAGCTACCCCTGTTAAAGCCTGAAGAGCAAAGGGGCGCTACACAAAAATGACTGAAATCTCCAAATCACGTCGATTTCTTCCACTGGAATGAAGTGGATAAACCATGTAATACAAGATATGACAGAAAGCACTTGTCTGGAATCACCATAACAACCATAATATTTCCAGAAGATGTTGATGTACTCAAGTCAACACAGCAAATTCAATATTAAGTAGATATCAAGCATTGTATACTAACAAAAAAAATAAAAGCTATTGTTCTGTTTCAAAAGAAAAGCAACAGAGCTACATGTCTGACCATTTTGGACTAAAAGCAGTTTTTCTTCAAGTGTCTTTGCGTTTCGTCCTCTAAACAGCTATTTTATGGCATAGCAGCAGAACTATGCAGTGCTACATGCTGGAACCATCACAGTTGAGCTTCTTGACCTCTGTTCTCTGTACATGTCATGTTTTTAAAGGCACTGGCGTTACTGTGTTTAACATGTCTATTTACTTTTCTCCACTGAGGTTGAAGGGCCATAGCTGGGTGCCTCTATGAAACCGGTCCTTAAAACAGGACAGAGGGGCTAAAAATTCAAACCAGATGTAGACTAATGTTATGATGCCAGTTTAGAAGCAATTTGGGTCTATTTTAAAAATGAATATTTACTGAGATAAAAGGGAAACTATTTTTCAGATAAAACACATTTTTATGCAAAAATCTGCATGTTACACTGTAAAAGGAACACAAAAATTATGTGCTACTATTTTTTGAATATCTTTTTATTCTCTCACAGGTACATTTTGGGAGTGTTTCACAAAAACAACTGCTGTTGCAAAATCATAATATGTGTTTAAATGGGTAGGTTCAGCATGTAACGCCAGTGGACACGATGGGTTACACACAAAACCTGGAATGAGACTGAGATTCATGAAAAACCTGCATGTCTGGGTTAGAAAAACCACTAGGATCATAAAATTTAACACAGTGGCTTTATTCATAGTAGTATATAAGACCATTTACAGCCATGTGTTCCAGATCAAATGCACTGACAGCTAGGTAGCTTTTCCTGTCCCAATTTTGATCCTATTTTTGGCCCCAATATTTTATTAAAAATGCATTAATTTTGGGATGGCTCAGCGCAAGAGTAGAATTTTTTTTTGCATTTATCTGAGGTCATCATTAGGTCCATCCTGGGGGGAAATACAGTACAGGCCAAAAGTTTGGACACATCTTCTCATTCTTTGCATTTTCTTTATTTTTATGACTATTTACATCGTAGATTCTCACTGAAGGCATCAAAACTATGAATGAACACATGTGGAACTATGTACTTAACAAAAAAGTGTGAAATAACTGAAAACATATCTTATATTCTAGTTTTTTCAAAGTAGCCACCCTTAGCTCTGATGACTGCTTTGCACACTCTTGCCATTCTCTTGATGAGCTTCAAGAGGTAGTCACCTGAAATGGTTTCCTAACAGTCTTGAAGAAGTTCCCAGAGATGCTTAGCACTTGTTGGCCCTTTTGCCTTCACTCTGCGGTCCAGCTCACCCCAAACCATCTCGATTGGGTTCAGGTCCAGTGACTGTGGAGGCCAGGTCATCTGACGCAGCACTCCATCACTCTCCTCCTTGGTCAAATATCCCTCACACAGCCTGGAGGTGTGTTTGGGGTCATTGTCCTGTTGAAACATAAATGATGGTCCAACTAAACGCAAACCGGATGGAATGGCATGTCACTTCAGGATGCTGTGGTAGCCACGCTGATTCAGGTTGCCTTCAATCTTGAATAAATCCCCAACAGCGTCACCAGCAAAGCACCCCCACACCATCACACCTCCCCCTCCATGCTTCACGGTGGGAACCAGGCGTGTAGCATCCATCCGTTCACCTTTTCTGCGTCGCACAAAGACACGGCGGTTGGATCCAAAGATCTCAAATTTGGACTCATCAGACCAAAGCACAGATTTCCACTGGTCTAATGTCCATTCCTTGGGTTTCTTGGCCCAAATAAATCTCTTCTGTTTGTTGCCTCTCCTGAGCAGTGGTTTCCTAGCAGCTATTTGACCATGAAGGCCTGATTCACGCAGTCTCCTCTTAACAGTTGTTGTAGAGATGTGTCTGCTGCTAGAGCTCTGTGTGGTATTCATCTGGTCTCTAATCTGAGCTGCTGTTAATTTGCGATTTCTGAGGCTGGTGACTCAGATGAACTTATCTTCAGCATCAGAGGTGACTCTTGGTCTTCCTTTCCTGGGGCGGTCCTCATGTGAGCCAGTTTCGTTGGAGCGCTTGATGGTTTTTGCGACTGCACTTGGGGACACATTCAAAGTTTTTGAAATTTTCTAGACTGACTGACCTTCATTTCTTAAAGTAATGATGGCCACTCGTTTGTATTTACTTAGCTGATTGGTTCTGAACATAATATGCATTCTAACAGTTGTCCAATAGGGCTGTCAGCTGTGCATCAACCTGACTTCTGCACAACACAACTGATGGTCCCAACCCCATCAATAAGGCAAGAAATTCCACAAAGTAACCCTGACAAGGCACAGCTATGAAGTGAAAACCATTTCAGGTGACTACCTCTTGATGCTCATCAAGAGAATGCCAAGGGTGTGCAAGGCAGTCATCAGAGCTAAGGGTGGCTACTTTGAAGAAACTAGAATATAAGAGATGTTGTCAGTTATTTCACACTTTTTTGTTAAGTACATAATTCCACATGTGTTCATTCATAGTTTTGATGCCTTCAGTGAGAATCTACAATGTAAATAGTCATGAAAATAAAGAAAATGTGAAGAATGAGAAGGTGTGTCCAAACTTTTGGCCTGTACTGTATGTCTAAATTTCTCTTTTATTATTAGGTCTGAAAAAGCTGGCAAAGTGCCAGGTACCAAAATAAATCCAGTTTCATAGAGGTACCCAGTTCCATAGACGATGTCTTATTGGGACATATATGTTGCTAAGTATACCTATCTATTGCATGAGAGATTACTATGAAAAACAGTTCATCCAAAAGCGAAGAAATATGTGTTAATACTTTCTGACTCAGACCATTGCAATAGGTATTTTTCTCCTGTTGTTGTATTTTCTTTATGATTTGTGTTGGAAAAAGCCAATAATCATTATTATTGGCCATTTTCCTAGATGACTCTGAAGAATTGTCTTATTGTGCAATCTTCTTGTGTTAAGAATGTTGCTTACCAAGTGAACTAGAGAAAAGCTAAAAGATAAACAGTAAATAGAGATTATTATTCGTAGACAGGCTTAGTGAGAAGATATGCAGCTCTATAAAGGAAGTCAGTTACTGCATTAAAGACAGCTGTTAACTTCTTAATTTTTGAAATACATGAGTCATATCCTCAGCGGGAATGTCTCTGTGTTGCATAGACCCTAAATCATATCATGGTTAATACTAGTCATGTGTCTGTATTTAACCAGAAAATAAGTGTCAGACAGGAAACTAGATGAGGCATCTTTATTATCTTGTATTTCTTCATAAATTTGACAAGCACTTAGCCACTGTACAGCGTATAAATGAAATGCAAATAACACTGCAATGAAGCACAATTTAATATCAAGAATGATTATAGATTATTAGCAACATTCAGCAATAGAGTAAAACATAGAGTATAAAGAAAACATCATCATATAGTATTTCATGTTACATTGTTTAACTTATTTACATAACTATCAAACATAAATGTATTATTATAATCATTGGGCACTAATAATGTGGTTTTGTAAAATAGATGCATCAATCTTTAGAGCAAACATCAGTTTATGTGCCAATAAGATCATATTCAGTAGCTGATCGGTGGCTGATATGCAGAAATCTAGTTCAATATGCTACCATGTAGTTAGAATGATTTGCCTGAATTACCAGCAGCCAATTTTATGTGCTGATTTATGATGCTATTTAAAAGTGAACAATAAGTAATTGTCAATTTAAAGGTTCAGAATGTAATGTTAAGTGACATTTAGGAGTAAACTGGCTGAAAAAAAATCATCTGAATACTCCAGCCTTTGTGACAGTTGCTACTAAAAACATGAACGGTAACAGTAACATGAACAGGAAATCCTAATTCACCTGAACCTTGAATAGAAAAGAAAAGAGAAGTATATTCTAAGCTATTGTAGAAATGTGATGACACAATGGTGGAGATGAAACAAACCGTAAATAAAACAGTTTATCTTAAAGTAAAAATATAAACAAAAAATACAACAATCCTTATTTTCATATGATTGTGATCTAATGAAAACATAACTATGAACATTATATTACATATGTGAAATCAGATCCTCCCATGTCTTACTAACTGAACCTTTTAGCCAACTTCAGTCGCTTTTCCATCGGACATATGTACAAAACTTTACCGATATTTGCTAAATTTAAAAAAAACAGAATTGGGTAATTTTGGTTTTTCTATTAAATCACAAATGCAATGATTTGTTTATTTATTATCGCGAGATGACACGAGAAGTCATCCCATAAACATGGCGATGAACGTAAATATCGTGTTGATTTTCAGATATATTCATTATTATTATTATTATATATTACCCCTCTATCCTGTACTAAATTTAAAGAAATGATTCAGTTTCCTGGTGTGTCCACACATGGCACACCATGTTTCTTTTAAAACTCTTCTTCTTCGCTTGTTGTAACGTCTGTCAACATCCGTTTTTTTTTTTTTTTATTCATGTGACTCTAGTTGCAAAAGAAGGTCTTTCCATTGCAGTTTTGCGTGATATACCATTTGCACTATGCCCGAAAAACCACCTCTTGCCAGTGCAAAAACTTTTAATCAAAAAATGAGAGTTGTGGCAAAATTCTCATTTTACATTAGGTACGTTTTTATGTACGAGTTATATTTGCACAATTTGAGGGTCAATGGAAAAGCGACTAATGATGTAAACTGTGAGTTTGACCTGCCAGCTGTTAGCATCATACACTCACCAAACAACGTCAAAACGAAATATACATTTACTATCAGCTAAATTGTTCTGTTATTTCAAAGCATGAAGACCCAGTGCTACTTTCTTCAGTTCCCAAAGGATTTTTTTGCTCTATTTAACCTTTTTAGTGATTTGTCACCATTTGTATTATTATCCTCTGTATTTACATTTTTCACTGTACATCATCTATTTTCCTATATTTAATTTAGATGTTCATGATAAATTCTAAGGTAATTAAATTAAGAAAACTGAAGAAAAAGTGACTTTTTCAGTAAAATCTCTCATTAACTGAACATAAACCAAAGTGTCTCCATCCACTGTCAGTTTTGGGTTTTACTGGTGAGTCAGTGATATCGAAGATGATGTTTTTTCTACGTTCACTACGAAGCGTCTGAATGTCCAAATGGGTCATATCTGATGACCATGAAAAGATGACAAACTGCATTTTACACCAATTATTTACACGTATTGATAGGATTAGTGGATCAACAGAGATGAAATATTTTACATCAGTAGATGCTTTTAGTCACCAGTGGCTGTTTGGGTCTTTATGGGTTAAATATGAGTATTGGCATTGGCCTCGATCAGTTCATCTACAATCACAGGAAAAATTATTAGACCATCAAAAGTCATCAAAAACAATGGTTATGTAATCAAGTACTAACTCCTGTGTGTATCATGTGACTAAAACAGACAGAAAAGAAAACATGGAATGCCTAAAAGCACTGTTTTTGGCAGTACAATGCCATAGATATTGATATAAGAACTGAAGTGATTTTGGTTATTATTAAGAAAACCATGGAAAATGGTTAGATATCAGCTCTGAAATTAAACTCTTATGAACTATTTTTGTTGTTATCATTATTTTTGTCCAAACAAATGTACCTTTAGTTGTACCAGGCATTAAAATGAACAAGAAATTGAAGAAAACAAGGGTGGTCTAATAAATTTTTCTGTGACTGTATACTTCAACACAGACAAATTCTAACGTCACATTTTAAAAACCATAAATGAAATCAAAGTTAATGGAAAAACAAGCATGAAACAATCAATAAAAAGATCACCTTTTCAAGCATAAGAAAACTATTTGAACAATTTGAGACTTTCAAACACAAAAGTCCAGATCTATTGGTTGTTGGTGCTCTTAACTTTATATTTCACTTGAGCATATTCACATTCCACCTCCTTGGCAGTTTTATGTTCCCTGTCATCATACTGATTTCCCATGTCAATTGCATTGCTGACAAAATCTTTGCATACATCTCCCATCATGCACCTCTCCTCCTCCAGATAGCTACAAGATGGCCTTGCATCATCTCTGTCTTCTTTCTTCTTCTCCTTCTTGCTCTTCCAAATCACACTGGAGTAAATGACCTCGCCGCCTCCCTGTTTGTTCTCTGAGCTTTTACCTCCCTCTGCGTTGTCCGACAGGCTGTTTGTGTCACCTGGAGTCGTCTCATGTTCCTGGCTCAGTACGTTGGTGTTGGCGTAAATGTTCCTCTCTGTTGCACTGGGTACCTGATGTTGATTCAGATAATGTTAGTGGTATAGTTTGGTAAAGAGATTTACCCTTGTGTGGTTCACAATATACAAGTGTAACAGGCCAAAGTATACCCCCAGGTCAGAATATACCCAGGGTTAAAGCGGCCTACACTGTAAGACCGGATAAGTTGAGTTTACACAAAAAATTTGAGTATGTTTATGTTTATGTTTACGCATTTGGCAGACGCTTTTTTCCAAAGCGACTTACAGGGGAAAACCAATTAAATCACTCAATCAATCAAATTTTATTTATATAGCGCCAGATCACAAAAAAGTTATCTCTTGACATTAACCAGAGTAAACCAGTTGCCTTTAAAAATGTAAGTAATGAGTAATGAAAACTTGAGTGTATTAAACTTAAATGCTTGATTTGAACGGAATTGATATTTTGAGTACAACACACTAAATGCCAAGTTAATTTAACTTATAATTTGTTGCAATGCCAATTGCTTTGTATAATCATTAGACTTAATATTATAAATTCATTGTACTCAATTCCAAGTTGATTCAAATTCAAATCTTTTGCAGTGTAAAGCGCTTTGTATAATTATTCAATTTCATATCTTGTAGCATGGACAGAAGTTAGCAGGAAGATAGCTGAATGTAATTTGTCAGTACAGGAAGTACTTCGACTTTAGCAAGGCTTTAAAATTTACATTGATTAAGATTGTTCATGGATGAACAGGAAAGCCATTGTTCAGCCTATGTCTCTCACTCATGGTGCAGCTCTACAGAAATACAAAAACAAACCCAAAAAGGCCAATAAACATTGCCATACACACATTAAGTCAAAATTAACACTAACACCACAACCCCGCTGAACCCCTGCACAAAAAACTAACACATTTTCAACAACATGCCCAATACCCTCAATGCAATGCGGAGATAAAAAGGTGTGGTCATGACTAAAACTTAGTGATTTAAATCCATTCAACTTAAACTTTTTCGTACTTTTGACTATGTCTACAAATTAGTAGAATATACTTAACATTTTATAGAAATGTAATAAAACTTAAATCATTTAAGTAGATTGTAATTAAAGCATTTTAGTAAATACAAAGTATGGGTTTACAGGCCAGAATATACCCCCCCAGGTCAGATTATACCCGCATGATATCTGTGTTGAGTGATATACACAAGAGTTAGTTCTACTGGGGGTTGGGTTCAGCTTTGTCAGGTAAATTAAGCCAGAAAATTAACAGACTTAACTCTTAAAACTCTAGATTACATTTATTACTTCAACCACAAAAACTATAATCTGGTAAAAAAAAAAAAAAAAAATTAGACTTCCACAAAAATTAAAGATTGCTACCACACTTCTCAGTCGTGTTTACACATTAAAAAAAGTACATTAAAAACAAAACATTATAATGCAATTGGAACATAATGCTCAATTAATTTGACTGTTCATTATCTAATAACAGTCATAATGTTCTGAATCTGTACTTTGGCCTGTTGGAATTAAAACGGTACCTCATCATTTCCATCCAGAAGTTGGTTCATTGTCACTGTGCTGGGATGTGTAGGGCGAGTCTTCAGAGTCCTAAAAATACAGGAAAACATTCAACCTCACAAGTACTGTTTTAGTCTCTGTTTTATGAGGTGTTTTCCAGGCGTTTCCCTACCTGATAACAAACAGCAGAACACACACAAGAATTAGTAGAACGCCGACTGTAGTTATGAATGCAGGAAACATCCCCTGACCTGGACATTAGGAAACAAAGAGGAAACTAAGATTTGGATGAAACGATAATAACTACCCATTTACAGTTTTGATTTGTTCTCAAACATTTGCAAATGAGATGAAAATTCATAATTCTGTTTTGTTGACATGAAATAAAAAAGCTGTATCCATTGTATACACGTCTGCTTGAAGTTAGGGCTGCACGATTAATCGATTTTAAATTGAAATCGGATTTTTTAATTAGGACGATTTTTAAAATAGGGAAATCGTAAAATCGATTTCATCTCTCTTGTGCCTCCGGGCCGTGCGCTTGCGGGCTCCCGTAGGCTCCTCCTCCTATCAGTGACAGCGGTCTGTCACAGAAGTCCATGTAATGACCGGACTTTAAATGTGTTAATGAGCCCTCAGTACTTACAGCAATGTAAGCCGTGGCTTCACGCACGGATCCCACAACTGAAATAGAACTGCATGTGGATCACTCATCTTCCGTTGTCCCGGATCCGTACCGTACTGTCTTCTTCTGAACCGAGTCCGGGTGTCGGGGTCATCAGCCTCAGCAGAGGAGCCCAGACAGCCCTGTGCCCACACACATCCACCAGCTCCAGTGACAGAATCCCTCCAGTGTGTCCTGGGTCGGTCTGTTCCACGCACGGATCCCCCAGTTTAAATAGAACCACATGAGGATCACTCACATTAACATGGTCCACGCACGCACGACTGATGCCTGTCACTGACTTACATTGGTATCACTGCTGTGGGCCCAGATACTCAGGAAAAAAAAAAAAAAAAAAAAAAAAAAAAAAAAAATATATATATATATATATATATATATATATATATATATATATATATATATATATTTTTTTTTTTTTTTTTTTTTTTTTTTTTTTTTTTAATAATTAATTTAGTCCTCTTACTTGCTAAATTTTTCATTCACAAATGTAAGTTCTGTTACACAAAACCAAATATTATTTATTTTTTGAAAGATGTTGAACTTTATTTAAAGCTGTTAGATAAATCTGGAAACAAAAAGGCAGGTATAAAAAAAGTATAAAAAACATAAGTATTTGCTCTGATTTGGACATTGTATTATAGTGTATTCCCCCTGGCAAACTTCTGTTATTTTCTTGTTATATACATTGTTTGTATACTCTACTTCATTCAATAAAGATTTAATTAAGAAAAAATAAACTTCTGTGGTTTCATCACGTGATACCATCACAGATTTGAGGTCAGAGCAGTGCCTTGCATTGTTGGCTGCTCACGAAAACGACATGCTGACTTCTGTTGTCTTTGTAGTTTACCCAAAAATCGAAATCAAAATCGAAAATCGAGTTTTTAGAGGAAAAAAATCGGGATTTTTTTTTGTTGCCAAAATCGTGCAGCCCTACTTGAAATAATAACACACAAATACTGTGCACAGTAGAAGTCTTTTCATTCCAGTGGACAACACCAGAAAAACCATCCCCAACCTTGACCAAATGCAGGAGTTTGTTGCTCAAAAGTGTAGAAATAGAACTGGTGACTGGTAGAACCCACAGAGTTCCTGCTGTGGCAGAGCAGAGTGGACAGATCCAGCTTCTGTGGGAGGTTTACGGTGATGGTGCTCCTTAGACCTGTGCCGTTCAGAGACTCACTGCTGATGTCTACCTTGTCCGAGTGATTCACAGATAGTCCGTCCAAATACCACTGTAATCTGGGAGAAGGGTTTCCCACAGTGGAACAGGAACAGCTGACTGTGGCTGCAGCTTTGGTGCAGTTGGACGAGGACAGGATCTGTGGAGCAACTGTGATGACAGAGTGTTTCATCAGGTTTACAAAAATGCCAAGACACACTCAGGTGAACTCTGTCATGATGGAACACAAAAAGTCTATTGTGAGGGGGGTTATTGTGGTAATATTTATATAAAGTTGAACTATCAGCAAGTCTCCCAAATGAACAATAACAGTGAGTGGTGTACTAATAATCTACTGCATCCTTCATTCCTATATTGTCTATTATCTCTATTGGAGGCTGCTTTATAATGACTGACATACTTTACATTACAAATCACCCAGTCATATTACAGAAATCCAACATGACTTCTAGTAAATATCTGGTTAAGATTATCTAGTCATCTGCCACAAGTCAATGTCAAGATGAGTGTTGTTTGTCAACTCACATTCAGTTTGGTTCTGACAACAAGCATAAACAAAAGAATTTGTGCACAATAATGTTCTAAGCCCCAGTCCAACACCACTGATGCATAGACCCTTAATAAAATATCATCTACAGTTATTATGGGACACTTTGCTGCATTAAATTCAACCAGATGAAGATTATATCAGAATGTGATACATACATTGAACATCTATGTCTGTCCTGTTGGACCGTTCAGTTCCCAGATCGTTTTCAGCCTGACAGAGGAAAGCACCAGTGTTTCTTGATGCAGTAATGGTTAAATCAGGTCCGGTGTGGATTCTAGTCTCATGTTGTGGATCAGCTCTGTACCATGTGTAGATCTGTACTGCTGGGTTGGCATCACTACTGCATTTCAGAATCACATTAGTGCCCTCTTGAACTGGACCAGATGGACTGACCAAGACTTTGGTGTCTTTGGGTACATCTGAAAAATGAATTAATAATGAAGTATAGGTTTTATATTTTCATCTGACACAAGACTGCTACTGGTTCTGATATTCTAGTCAAATCAAGGAAATAGATATTATGGAATTTTACTGGACAATGACAAAGTGAAAACAAACAAAACAGCTGACAAGAAGTTTACTGATCTGAAAAGAAAACGAAAGGGGAATTGGTGTGTTTGGGATATTATACAAAGCATAGAAAAAAGCTAAACTATATTTGTAAGTAACTATAAATGGGTCCAGGGACCCCCATATTTTTCTTTTTATTTTGTGGGCTTAATTAAAAATTCACATTGTGCAGTTTATGAATTTTATATATATATATATATATATATATATATATATATATATATATATATATGTATGTATGTATGTATGTGTGTGTGTGTGTGTGTGTGTGTGTGTGTGTGTGTGTGTATATGAATATGAAAGACACTGAAAAAGACTGTCACCTAAATATTAATGGACTGAACTGTCATTATGAAAGACAGTAAACAGTCCATCAACAATATCATCCTGTCCATAAAACATGACATTATTCATGAAACACATGTTGAGCCACCAACATTTTACTGGACGATAACAAAATGATGATAAACTAGAAAAGCACTCGGAGAGCGCAGACCTCCACCAAGGCAGACCACCCCCCGCAACACCACCAAAATTTAAATACTTAATCCTTTGTTCCTTGTGCCAGTATCAACATTTCCTGAAAATTTCATCCAAATCCACCCATAACTTATCTTGCAAAACAGACAGACCAAAAGACAAACCCTGATGAAAACATAACCTCCGCCATTACACTTGGCAGAGGTAACTAAACACCTGACCAGAAGTTTACTGATCTAAAAAGAAAACAAAAGGGGATTTTTTTTTTTTTTTTTTTTTTTTTGGGGGGGGGGGGGTTGATAACACTCAAAGCGCAGAAAAAAAGCTAAACTAAATTTGCAAGTAACTACTTAAGGGTCCAATACGGTGGCCCAGAGGTGCAACAGGCCAAAAAATTATCCACTAGACAAAAAAATTATCTACTACAAGAAAAAAAAGAGAACAGCCTAAAAAAAATTATCCACTACATGAAAAAAATTATCTACTACAAGAAAAAAAAAGAACAGCCTAAAAAAAATTATCCACTAGATGAAAAAAATTATCTACTACAAGACAAAAAAGAGAACAGCCCAAAAAAAATTATCCATTGTAAGAAAAAAAAAGAGAACAGCCTAAAATAAATTATCCACTAGATGAAAAAAATCCCCTATAAGAAAAAAAAGAGACCAGCCAAAAAAATTATCCACTAAAAGAAAAAAAAAGAGAACAGGCAAAAAAAATTATCTACTAGCCCAAAAAATTATTCACTATAAGAAAAAAAAAAAGAACAGGTGAAAAAATTTATCTACTATGAGAAAAAAAAGAGAGCAGCCCAAAAAAATATCCACTATAAGAAAAAAAAAAACATCATCCACCTTTTCAATTACGGGGGGCGCTGTTTACCCGAAAGGTGTCTTGCTTTAAAATTAAGACCACTGAAAAAAATAAAAGGATAGGCTGAAAAATTTTAAGGCTTTCGGCTAATGTGGCTAATGCTAAGGAAGTACCCCACCGGAAGTGGAGGTCGTGCGCTAAAAAATAAAGTTATTTTAAATATAGATATTTCCATTAATATAGTTTGCAAAGCAGTTAAATGATTAAATACGGTTCCAGTGTCTGCTCAAGGTTAGGCATGGGCGTTAAATGGTTAAGGTTAGGGTTAGGGTATGGTTGGGGTTAGTTTTCAGTGGTAAATGGCCCTTGTGTGCACTGTGTGAAGGTTCGTTGCTAAGCTAATGCTAACGCGAAAAGTTTTTTTTTTCTCTTTTTTTCTTTTGTCTCTTTTTTTTTTTTTCTTATAGTGAATAATTTTTTGGGCTAGTAGATAATTTTTTTTGCCTGTTCTCTTTTTTTTTCTTTTAGTGGATAATTTTTTTGGCTGGTCTCTTTTTTTTCTTATAGGGGATTTTTTTTTTCATCTAGTGGATAATTTTTTTGGGGCTGTTCTCTTTTTTTTCTTATAGTGGATAATTTTTTTTAGGCTGTTCTCTTTTTTTCTTGCAGTAGATAATTTTTTTGTCTAGTGGATAATTTTTTTAGGCTGTTCTCTTTTTTTTTTTCCTTATAGTGGATAATTTTTTTGGGCTGTTTTTCTCTTTTTTTTTTTTTTTTCTTGTAGTAGATAATTTTTTTCATCTCGTGGATAATTTTTTTTAGGCTGTTCTCTTTTTTTTTCTTGTAGTAGATAATTTTTTTCATCTCATGGATAATTTTTTTAGGCTGTTCTCTTTTTTGTCTTGTAGTAGATAATTTTTTTCATCTAGTGGATAATTTTTTTAGGCTGTTCTCTTTTTTTTTCTTGTAATAGATAATTTTTTTCGTCTAGTGGATAATTTTTTGGCCTGTTGCACCTCTGGGCCACCGTAGTCCAAGGACCTCCACAGTGTTCTTTTTATTTTGTGGGCTTAATTAAATATTCACATTGTGCAGTTTATGAATTACTGACCAAAATGTGTTCACATTTATTCCCCCTGTGGTTCACAAGATTCAATTCTATGATTGAAATTATGTTGTTTAAAATATTTTTTTCAGCCTTATTATTAAAATCTGACCTTTATACCTCTTTTGGTTGATGAATGTACAGATTTTAAAAATGGGATACATACGTCGAACATCTATGTTTGTCTTGTTGGACCGTCCAGTTCCCAGATTGTTTTCAGCCTGACAGAGGAAAGCACCAGTGTTTCTTGATGCAGTAATGGTTAAATCAGGTCCGGTGTGGATTAGAGTCTCCTGTTGTGGATCAGCTCTGTACCATGTGTAGATCTGTACTGCTGGGTTGGCATCACTACTGCATTTCAGAACCACATTAGTGCCGTCTTGAACTGGACCAGATGGACTGACCAAGACTGTGGTCTCTTTGGGTACATCTGAAAAATGAATTAATAATAAAAATATAGGTTTTTTATTTTCATCTGACAGAGAACAAATAATTTTGTTACTGGTTCCGATATTCTAGTCAAATCCAAGACATAAATATTATGGAATTTCACATTTAACTTGGAATTATGCCAGTAAATATGATCCTCTGTAAAGAGGCGCTGATAAAAGACTGTCACCTAAATATTAATGGACTGAACTGTCATTATGAAGGACAATAAACTGTCCATCAACAATATCATCCTGTCCATAAAACATGACATTATTCATGAAACACATGTTGAGCCACCGACATTTTACTGGACAGTGACGGAATGATAATAAACAAAACAGCTGACAAGAAGTTTACTGATCTGAAAAGAAAACAAAAGGGGAATTGGTCTTTTTGGGATAATATAGAAAGCACAGAAAAAAGCTAAACTATATTTGTAAGTAACTATAAATGGGTCCAGGGACCCCCACACTGTTGTTTTTCCTCTGTGCTCTAAGTAAAAAATTCACATTGTGCAGTTTATGAATTATTGACCAAAATGTGTTCAAATGTATTCCCCCTGTGGTTCACAAGATTAAAATCCATTATTAATATTTTTTCAGCCTTATTATCTTCTATTAAAATGTGACCTTTATACCTCTTTTGGCTGATGAATGTACAGATTTTAAAAATGTGATACATACATTGAACATCTATGTCTGTCCTGTTGGATCGTCCAGTTCCCAGATCGTTTTCAGCCTGACAGAGGAAAGCACCAGTGTTTCTTGATGCAGTAATGGTTAAATCAGGTCCGGTGTGGATTAGAGTCTCATGTTGAGGATCAGCTCTGTACCATGTGTAGATCTGTACTGCTGGGTTGGCATCACTACTGCATTTCAGAACCACATCAGTGCCCTCTTGAACTGGACCAGATGGACTGACCAAGACTTTGGTGTTTTTAGGTCGGTCTAAAACAAATGAGAAAAACAATATTCACCTTGTTTTTTTAAAGTTTCACAGCTTTTTAATATCAGTAAAACAACAGAGATCTGGGTCAAGTTTGCTGTCTGATGTTTGAGCCTGTGTAACGTTTCCCTGAGTGTTCTTAGTGGTGGTGGCTGGTCATGGTGGTAGTTCCTGGACCCCAGAATGGACATAAAGCAGACAATCAACCTGTTTCAAATTTCACAGGTAAGCAAACTGAGTTCTATCCATCCAGTCACACCTTTATTTAGTTTCCTCCATGTCTGTGTTTTATGCAGACACTGCAGTATGAGACTATCCGACTACATATTAGATAATGTAGGACCCCATTTTCAAGTGGTTGGGAGGTTTTTTTCATCTTGTGAGTGACAAAGACTTTTCACTTTTTGATGATTTTTTCATTCATTACCTCCGCCAAGGAGGTTTTGTTTTTGCCAGCGTTGGTTTGTCTGTCTGTCTGTCTTTCCATTTGCAAGATAACTCAAAAGTTATGGACGGATTTGGATGAAAATTTCAGGCAATGTTGATACTGGCACAAGGAACAAATAATTAAAATTTGGTGGTGATCGGGGGCGGGGGGGGGCATGGAGGTTCCACTGATCTGCCTTGGCGGAGGTCTGCGCTCTCCGAGTGCTTCTAGTCTTTATAAATCACATTATCCTCTCGAGGGTCACTGGGGGTGCTGGAGCCTATCCCAGTTACCTGTGGGTGAAGGTGGGGTACACCCTGGACATGTTCCCAGTTCATCGCAGGGCTGACATAGAGACAAACAACCAATCACTGTCACATTCACACCTATGGGTAATTTAGATGAACCAGTTAACCTATCAGTGCATGTCTGTGGATGGTGGGAGGAAGCCAGAGTACCCAGAGAGAACCCACACAGACATGGGGAGAACATGCAAACGCCACACAGAAAAGTTCCACTCTGAACCCAGGACCTTCTGCTGTGAGGAACGAGTCCTCTCCACTACACCACCATGTCACTACTTTTTTGATTATTCTTTTTTATTTATTCTTTACAGTGTAATAACGCTACAGCGCAGGTGACATTAACATGATATATCAACAACACACGTAGTATTAGCTGATGAATCTAAACCACTAATTCATGACTGCTGGGTTCATATGGAAAAGGAATAACACAAGGACAATAAACACCTGAACAGGACATTTTCATAATGTACTCAGGCAGCACCACATGGGTCACCTTCAGTAAACTGTATTTACAACGCAGGAGAAACTGAACAGTAAACATGGGACCATTCTATAAAATATATTTCATATTCACTCCTATCTCACAGATGTATTAACTTCTGCTTAGAATAGAACCACTTCTGTCTAAGAGTGTGGTGTCACCGTTTATGACAGTCTGAGCCTCAAACTGCACACAGCAGTCACTTTTCCATTGACCGTCAAATAATACAAATATAACTTGTGCATAAAAATTTACCTAATGGAAAAACCACAATTTCACCAAAAGTCTCATTTTTCGATTAAAAGTTTTTGCGCTTGCAAGAGGTGGTTTTTGGGGCATTGCACAAATAATATGTCATGAAAAACTGCAATTGAAAGACCTTTTTTCACAACTAAAGTCAGGTGAATTAAAAAACCAGATGTTGACGTACGTTACAACAAGCGAAGAAGAAGAAGAAACATGTTGTGGTATGTGTGGACACACCAGGAAACCCAGTCATTTTTTAATTTAGTACAAGATAAAGGGGTAATATATAATAATAATGAATATATCTGTAATTTAAAATCGTATTTACATTCATTGCCATGTTTATGGAATGACTTCTTCTGATGTCACCTTGCAATAATGAATAAACAAATCATTGAATTTGTGATTTAATGGAAAAACCGACATTATGCACTTCCATTTTTTTCAAATATTTAGTAAATATCGGTAAAGTTTTGTGCAGAGGTCCACTGGAAAAGCGACTAGTGATGAGTCCGACATTTCACACATTTGCTAAGGTGCTGAAATGTGACACACAGAACATGAGAGTACATTGTACTGTGTATTACTGTATTATGCAGATAAAACACTGGTGAGAAAAATGATTACAGCCATCGATTATGAAGTAGGATAAGATGGATTATGTTATGAGAAAACTGAAAGTGAGCATTTCCGAAAAAAAAAACCAAAAAAACTATAATCTTGGTAAAGGACTAAATTAAAGTTCACTTACATTTAACATGAGCTGTCAGTCCTTTGCTAAAAGATGACACCACCCTGTTGTCTTCTCTCCTGTAGACAGCAGTGCAGGAGAACCTCTGTCTGTGGTGGAGGTGAGAGGCAGTGAAATTCAGAACAGACTTTATGACTTTAGTTTTGTCCTGATTTTCCATCAGTGTCTCCTGACTGGTTCCCAGACTGGGGGTCCACGTCACAGTCGGACGAAGAGATGGACAGGGAGCTGGAGCAGAGCACTGCAGACTCACTGAGGCCCCCTCCTCCACCTCCAGTTCAGACGGAGACAGAGTCGGTTTAGGAGGATCAGCTGGTGGGAAATCACATATAGACCAGTCACCAAACAAACACGACTTTAAATATATAATATGTCCAAAATAAATGAACAAAACCACAAAGATAAATGGAACACAAATGGTTTAGAGACTGAATTAAAAACATACCTTTGACATTAATATTCACACCTGATGGAAAACTATATTTCAGTGCATTGTTGCATTGTACTCTGAAAAAATATGAACCACCATCTGCAATTTGTATATTATTCATAGTTGAGGTGCAGATTTTGTTTTTTAAGTCTCCTCTTGTTGCTTTTGTGATAAATCTTGATGTGACATCTTGTGCAGAACTCAAAATGTTTCCTTTTTTCCATATTGCTTCACATGTTTTATCTAAGTTTGTTCTATGATTGTCTTGTATTTCAAAGGAACAGGGTATGGTCACACAGGATCCAGCTACAGCCTCTATTGTCTCAGGCAAAAAGATCTGAAAGTCTGCACTGAAGACACCTGAAACACAAAACAGTGAAAAGACAATTACAAACTACAAAATGTAAGTCTACTGTAGGATCTAAAGCATCACTCAACAGATCTAAAAAAAAAAAAAAAAACCATTCAACAATCTTTTTTTTAACATATCTTTTAATATCATGTCAACCCTTAAACTCCGAATGCAAAACTCAAACATCTGGGGGTACCTTAGTTTACGGTTCTGCTTGATCTCTTCTATACTCTTCTATAGTTTCAGATGTGAAGCTGGACCTGAACTTACCATGCAGCAGACAGATAGTGAGGAGGATATTCAGAGCTCCAGCCATCTGTTTGACTAAAAAGAAAAAATAGGCCGATGATTCTAAACAAAACCCTCTGCATATTTGTCGTATCTTAACCTTAAACATCCACTAAAACACTGATCACTGTAAAAACTTTTTTCTCCGTGGACTCTTCAATTTTATTTCAGTCTTTTTTTTCTATTTTAACATAAAACAGGAAGTGATAAATATAAAAGAAACAGTGAACCGAAGATTTTGGTGAATTAAAGTTAAAAATTATGTAACTACTTCCACCAAAATACATTTAATCTAAATATAGATAAAGAAAAGAACCAAGTGTTAAAGTTTTGTATCAGGACTTACATTTTCACAAGGTTTGTAGAGAAGTCAAGTTCCTCAGAAGAGTGAAGTGAGTCTCTTAAAAACCTGCAATAATTATCAGCAAAATGAGGAAGTCTTTGTTCAACATATGTAAAAATGACACATACTTGTTCCCATAAATGGCTGTGAACTGAACTGTCATATTCTTGGTGGAGTTTCTCACCTTTATCTCAATGATACATTGTACATTTGTGAAAACAGCAGCGGAAATGTTTATAAGTACTGCAACTGTTTTCAACTGATGTGTATTTATGTGAGCTGTCATCCATCCATCCATCCATCTTCAATGTTGGGATTAAAGTAATGCTTTACAGTAACAGATTACTTTTACTGTAATATAGTAGTGTAAGGCATTACTAATCCATTTTGAGTAATATTTTGCTGGGTACATGTTCAATAGTGCTTGCATTACGACTAGGTTATTAGTGACTTCAGATTTTTTCAGATCGACTTATTTGTCAGTGAAGTCAAAGTTGAGTCGACTTGTGTGATGACGTCATCACATTGACAGTGGAGGAACAACACAGACACACAACTGTTCAACAATGAGCAACTTGTACTAATGTTCACTGGAACAGTAACAATGTACAGTAAAGAGCAGAATAAAAAACTAAGACAGAAACATCAACAGTCCTTCTCAGACATTTAACCTAAACAAACCATAGGTTAACACCTTGAATTTTCTTTTAAATTTAAATGAACAACATAAAGTGGGAAAAGGTTCAGACCGCGGCAGAAAAGACTCACAGCATGTTAGAGAAAAAAGAGCGCATTGTCTTCATGAAATAAATGAACAGAATAATCCAAACACACTGGCTGTCCAAATGATATTCAATATTGGTGGTGCTTCCATGGTTCACAGAACATTTAGACCATGTTTTCTAGATCACAGTCACTTCAGTTCGTACTCTGAGTCGACTTCTCCCTTCGTTCTTGGCCTTGTGATAGTGATGCGCAGCTGTTTTATTAGCTTACCGGCCAATAGGCCGTAAGCTATTGTCGTCATGTGGCGTCCGGCGTCGTCGTCCGGCGGTCGTCGTCTGTCGTCCGTTACAAAACTTTCAATCGTCTTCTTCTCCGAAACTACAATTATGATTGACTTCAACTTGGTATACAGCTTCTTTATGATGATGTCAACAAAAGTTAGTGAAATTATTTGGATCCAGATCTGATTCTGGATTTGGTGCGACTTTGAAAAAATTTCCCCATTATAAGAGATAGGAAGTGGATCGATGCAGTAACTCAGTAAATATAAATGATATCCGGTGTAAATTTCTACAGTCCAGCCCTGATGGGGAGATGACCAAAACATAATGGCCACATGCTGATCAGGATCTTCTTCTGGATCCAGGAACTTGCGGAAATTTAACATGGGCTCTTATGTAGAAAAAATTTCAATTGTCTTCTTCTCCAAAACTCCAGTTTCTGATTGACTTCAGACTTGGTATACAGCTTCTGTATGATGATGTCAACACAAGGTATTGAAATTATTTCCATCCGGATCTGATTCTGAATTTGGTGCAACTTTGAAAAATTTTCCATTATAAGAGATAGGAAGTGGATTGATCCGATAAATCAGTAAATATCAATGATATCAAGTTGGAATTTGAATTTTTTACAAATCTGATTGGAATATGACCAAAACACAGTAGTCATATACTGATTTTCTTGGCACCATTAAACTGGATTCGAATTTGTTGTTTTGAGGTATCCAAATTCTTACATGTCTGCGTGTTACAGACGCATGTGTTTGATTGTTCACAAATAACATCATTCAGGTAAAGAAATCCGGTCACGTTATTGTCAACAACCAATTGCCGACTCTACTTCCTTCAGGCATGCGCTGTACGATCCTTCACACATGTTATTTGTTTAGAAATAACCTCATTCACCTGATCAGAAGAGGATTCCTGGTGATGTCATCGCCGGGAATCCTCCAATAATATAACTGGGTGATAATAAATGGCATCTGCATACACTTTCCCCAAAGCTTTTAATTTGGCTGGTAAGCTACAGGGCCATTGGTCCTATTTTTTTTTTTTTTTTAACCTGCTTTGTGGAATTTTTTGACCCGCCCTGCAAATTAAGTGACATTTTTTGGACCCACACCAACCTGACCTGGGTCTGCTGATCCACACATCACTACCCCTCACTGCACACTGTGCTCACTGCGCTCCATGTTTTCATGTATAAAGATGAGAGTATCGACATGCGCTGAATGAAGGCTCGCACACTGTCGGGTAATGGAAGGGAGAGAGAGAATAACACACGACTAGTCGACTCCTCCAAAGTAACGTTGACTTGTGCCACAGACGTCGATTGGTCAACAAACCAACTTTTCCCTAATTACAACACACTTTTACTCATAATTTATTTGCTCAAATGAAAAAATATTGTCTGTAAAGTTCTATTTCCTGTTGGTGTTCAGCCAGTGGGTGAAGACAGCAGAAGACAGTCCATTGTCCACATGGACGTATGCTCATTACTAACCCTCACCCTGCTTTATAGAAGCTAGTTAACATGATCCCTGTGATCAGCAATGACAAGGTAAGCTAAAGTTTATGACTACTTAGAATTCTTTATCAATTATAGATTTATCTACTGGCATCCTCGGTGCCGCGCCCTGTTTAAACACATAAAATGTTTTAAAAAATGTAAGTTCCTTCTGGGATACGAACGTCATAGACCGTAGCGTTATTTTCTGAACTCTCCGTCCACATGTACTAAACGTATGTGTCCTAAGGCTCTCCTATCGCTTGTAGTAGTGATGGTGGTGGTGGTGGTGGTGGGGGGCACACGCTATGATGAGAGTCTGTATGTAACTTAGAAGTAATACTGGACTCATGTAACTCATTACAATTCTGAGACCGTTAAATTGTAAGGTAAGGGATTACTTTAAATAACACTAACAAGTAATCTCTGATGGATACATGACAGTGTGGAAGTAACTTGCACAACACTGTATCATCCATCCATCCATCCATCCACTTTCTGAGGTGGGGTTGTCGTTGTGGACAAAGCAGTACAGAGACAATATTAGATGTGTACAAAAAGTACGTTTTTTATTTATACAAAAATGCAGAAATAATACAGAGCCAACATGTAATAACTTGGCCTATGAACACAATGTAACTGCACAAAAGAACTGCAGCCAAACAAGAAGGAATGAACAGAACAAACTGACCTACCACAATGACACAAGAGGGAACATACATTGTGGTTGACCAAACTGAAGAACACAGAAGAGCTGAAGCAAGATGGACGCTGATTCAAGCTGAATAGAAAGTAAACCTAACTAAACCTAAACGCCCCAAATATTTCAAAGCCCATGGTTCTTCACTCCTCAGCTACATCTTCAGCTGAACCAGGAACAGACTTCCCACTAACCAGAGGTGGGCGTAACGTGTTACATTTACTCCGTTACATTTACTTAAGTAACTTTTTACATAAATTGTACTTTTAAGAGTACTTTTAATATGACATACTTTTCACTTTTACTCGAGTATATTTATGAAGAAGAAACGCTACTTCTACTCTGTTACAATGGCGTACATTCTGCTCGTTACTTTAATTTTGGTCATTTGTTAATGCACGAACCATTTGTTTTGTTTTGTTTGAAAGACTTCCGCTAAAATCTCACGACCGTGTTTCACCAATCAAACGTAGTTCATCACGTAGCCACGAGCTACGTTTGACTCCGCGCCACCAATCAGATGTAGCCAGGCAGTCACATGACTGTTTGGCGCCGGTTTCACACAGGAAAGGAGTGAAAACACCACGTGAACACAGGAGAGAATGTCGGCTATGGCTAAAGCAAAAGCTTGTGATTCAGATATGGATGACACAGAAGACGCAGAACACCCCTGGCAGCACATCGAAACTATGTTTGCCTTACAGTGTGTGAAAAAGAACAGCTATTTAATGCACTGTCAGCTGCATCTGCCTAAACAAGTGGACATTTCAGCGTACAAGAACTCGACTTCAGATTTGAGGAAATACGTCGCGGTAAGTTGTAATAAGCTTAGTTTTGGCTGTGAACAGCCTAGCGCTGTTTGTAATACAGTTCTTTGATTACAGTTAAAGACATTTGGCAGAAGGGGAAGATATGTTCAAAGACATCTAGGCTAATGTGTAGAAGTAAACAGAAAATCATGCACAGTATCTGCCTCCATAAGAACAGACTAGATATTAATGTGATGTAATGAACAATGATTATTACGAAGTATATTTGTGACTACCTGTAATGTTCCCGTATATATTTTAGGAGATGTCTTAAATATTTTCACATATAAAAAGTTTCTGTTTTGAATTTGATATGATAATCCCCTGTAGCCTCATTGATATTTTTCCTATCAACAGGGAGTTCACCCCAACAATTTGACGAGGTATACAGACTTAATAGAGTCCCACAGAAGCGAAAATCCTCCTCTTCTGATGAACCTCCAATGAAAATGCAAAGACCAGTTCCTTAACTTAAAATTTGTTGCAATGTCAATTGCTTTGTATAATCATTAGACTTAATATCATCAGTTCATTGTACTCAATTCCAAGTTGATTCAAATTTAAATCTTTTGCAATGTAAATTGCTTTGTATAATTATTCAACTTCATATCTTGTAGCATGGACAGAAGTTATGCAGGAAGTTGGCTCAATGTAATTTGTCAGTGTAGGAAGTGCTTGTACTTTGGCAAGGTATTAAAATTTACATTAAATAAGAATAATTATAGATGAACAGGAAAGCTATTGTTCATCCTCTGGCTCTCACTCATGGTGCAGCTCTATGAAAATACAAAAACAAACACAAAAAGGCCAATAAACATTGCCATACACACATTAAGTCAAAATTAACACTAACACCACAACTCCGCTGAACCCCTGCAATGATCTAAGTTTTCTTACATTACTATAAAATGTTAAGTATATTCTACTAATTTGTAGACATAGCCAAAAGTATGAACAAGTTTAAGATGAATGGATTTAAATCACTACGTTTTAGTCATGACCACACCTTTCTATCTCCACATTGCATTGTGGGTATTGGGCATGTTGTTGAAAATGTGTTATTTTTATGTGCAGGGGTTCAGCGGGGTTGTGGTGTTAGTGTTAATTTTGACTTATTGTGTGTATGTCAGTGTTTATTGGCCTTTTTGTGTTTGTTTTTGTATTTTTGTAGAGCTGCACCATGAGTGAGAGACATAGGACGAACAACTGATTTACTGTTCATCTCTGTTTTTTTTCTCCTCCTTTGTAAATCTTTTTGCTTTGTCAAATTAAAAGCACTTCCTGTACAGGCAAATCACACTGAGCTGACTACCTACTTAACTTTCATCCATACTACAATATATTAAGTTGAATGATTTTGAAAAACGATTTATAATGCAAGAGATTTAGTTTAAATCAACTTGGAATTGAGTACAATGAACTGATGATATTAAGTCTATTGTTTACAAAAAGCAATTGACATTGTAACAAATTTTAAGTTAACTTGGCATTTAGTGTGTTGTACTTAAAATTCCATTCAAATCAAGCATTTAAGTTTAATACACTCAAGTTTTCCTTACTCATTACTTTCATTTTTTAAGGCAACTGGTTCACTCAAACTTTTTAAGTAAACTCAATTATCTGATCTTACAGTGTAGGCCAGAATATTACGTCCCCCCCCCCCCCCCCCCCATGGCCAGATTATATCCCCATGATAGTAGTGTTGAGTGACATACACAAGAGTTAGTTCTACTGGGGGTTCAGCTTTGTCGGGTAAGTTAAGCGAGAAAACTAACAGATTTAACTCTTAAACTCTAGATTACATTTATTACTTCAACCAGAAAAACCTTAATGTGTAAAATACTTTGGCTTGTTGGTATTAAAACAGTACCTCATCATTTCCATCCAGAAGTTGGTTCATTGTCACTGTGCTGGGATGTGTAGGGTGAGTCTTCAGAGTCCTAAAAATACAGGAAAACATTCAACCTTACAAGTACTGTTTTAGTCTCTGTTTTATGAGGTGTTTTCCAGGTGTTTCCCTACCTGATAACAAACAGCAGAACACACACAAGAATTAGTAGAACGCCGACTGTAGTTATGAGTGCAGGAAACATCCCCTGACCTGGACATTAGGAAACAAAGAAGAAACTAAGATTTGGATGAAACGATAATAACTACCCATTTACAGTTTTGATTAGTTCCCAAACATTTGCAAATGAGATGAAAATTCATAATTCTGTTTTGTTGGCATGAAATAAAAAAGCTGTATCCATTGTATACACGTCTGCTTGAAATAATAACACACAAATACTGTGGACAGTAGAAGTCTTTTCATTCCAATGGACAACACCAGAAAAACCATCACTAACCTTGACCAACTACAGGAGTTTGATGCTCAAAAGTGTAGAAATAGAACTGGCCAAAAGTAGAACCCACAGAGTTCCTGCTGTGGCAGAGCAGAGTGGACAGATCCAACTCCTGTGGGAGGTTTACGGTGATGGTGCTCCTTAGACCTGTGCCGTTCAGAGACTCACTGCTGATGTCTACCTTGTCCGAGTGATTCACAGATAGTCCGTCCAAATACCACTGTAATCTGGGAGAAGGGTTTCCCACAGTGGAACAGGAACAGCTGACTGTGGCTGCAGCTTTGGTGCAGTTGGACGAGGACAGGATCTGTGGAGCAACTGTGATGACAAGAGTGTTTGATCAGGTTTACAAAAATGCCAGGACACACTCAGGTGAACTCTGTCATGATGGAACACAAAAGTCTATTGTGAGGGGGGTTATTGTTTTGGTTTGTTTGTTTATTTCTTTATTAGTTAACACTTAAGCCGCAGATCTATTGGTTGAATTCATACCAAATTGGGTTGAAAGACTGACAGTGACTCAGAAAAGATCTGATTACATTTTGAGAAAAGTAGGTCAAAGTTCAAATTTTTTAAATGAATTTTTAAAATCTTTTTTCCCATTTACTTATAATGGGTGAAATTTCAAATGTCTGTAGCAGCAAAACTATTGGATGAATTCATACCAAATTTGGTTTATAGATGGCCAGTGACCCAGAATAGATCTGATTGTATTTTGGGAAAAATAGGTCAAAGTTTAAAATTTTTTTTAAGGAATTTTTTATACCCCCCCCCCCCCCATCTATACAGGGTGTATTAAAAAAAAAACTATACATTTTGAAAAATGATCCAAAGTTCTGCATTTGATAATTTTTGGAAATTTTTTTTTGACAATGACGGCTGCCCTACACTTATACCCCTGTTGCTTCTCCCTCCCCTACCAATACCACTGTCCTCTAGTGATGAAGTTCTCCAGACCGGTCTTGGTCTAGAAACCAGTCTCAAGACCAATTTTTTGTGGTCTCAGTTTTGACACAGACTTAGCTCATTTGATCTCGGTCTTATCTTGGTCTCAGACATAACGGTCTCAATGGGATTTGTACAAAAACTGCATCATCACAGAATAGTATCGTTATTTATTATGCACCATCTTCAAACATAAGGACAATATAATAAAAAGATAATGCTTTACAGCAATGCTTTTGCTCTACAATTGATATGAAGAATCATGTCATGTCAATTCTAACTCTAGTCTGATTTCAGACTTGGACTTGGTCTCGCCTTAGTGTAAGGTCTTGGTATAGTTTAGGTCTTGATACCCTTCGGTCTCGGCAATATCTTGGTCTCGGTCTAGCCGGTCTTGACTACAACACTACCATCTCCTCTCCTCTGTGTGATAGCCTCTTTCTGACACCATGACCATGCAGTGACATACAACGACTTGAAAAATGTAGGTCAACATTGTTGTCTAGATTTGATGTGTCAACCCTAATTTGACCCTTGACGAAGATCAAGGTCAATATCAAATAATTCACCCATGGGCTTCCCAAGTCGCACTTAAACACCAAAGATGATGGTGATGGGATGATTTTATGGAGACTAATTGCCATGGTGTTACCAAGGCCAAATTTGTTAGACCAATTAAACTTTGAAAATGAGGGTCAAGGTTTCAAGAACTCATCCAGGACCTACCCAAGCTGCACCTAAATATCAAACATGACAGACATCCAGGGCCGGACTGAGACTCATTTTCAGCCCTGGAGTTTCATACCTCAGACCGGCCCACTTTAGATCACGACCGATTATTATTAAAATCATGCAATTCTAACCTTACATGTTAGGTCTACACACTGTTCTGCAAAGCCTTCTAATTCAGTGTATTTTCTAAAATATTTCCAATTCAGCGCAAGTAAAGGTTGCTTCACAATGTGGATTTATTTCAACAGTGAGTGCACATCGACATCTCAAACATTATTATTCCTCACAACACAACAATAACAAAATCTATATTTTTTTTCTTATAAGTGTTAACATTTTTCAAACCTTTAAAATGTTTGAAATGAAATTAAAGTATAAAAATATTAAAAATTTAAAAAATAAATAAATAAATTAAGCTTGCTGCACTTTCTAATAACTATTATTTTGGTATCCTCTGCAACAAAAGATTTCCATCATAACTTACTTGCGGTTTGTTCCATCGATGCTATTGAAAACTTTTGGTACAGTGATATTAGGGGTTTGATGAGGATGATAACAAAAAAATATGTGTATCCTGTGACTGAGGGTGAGCAAAGCAATCAAAGCTAACAACAGACTCCTCTTCATCTGTGTCATTTGTGCCTAGTGGTTCAGGGTTGTGCTGCTGAGCTGCTCCTCTGTCATCAGCAGACTCTGCTCTCCCTTTCACTCTTCCTCCAGTTTCTCTAGACTCGCCTACACCTGGATCACAATAAAAAATAATATCTACAGACATTTTGACTTACTGAACCAGTTCAGATCTTTACACTGGCTAAATATGCAGGCTTATTTAATATTACTTTCTACTATTGCCTTTCAGTTGTGGGCTTTGAGTATTTACTGTCTCACTTTTAATAATAAAAATTAAAATAGGTCAGGACTATGGTTTGGGTATAGAAAGTGGTTTTACGGGAGCTAATGCTTGTTCACACAGTCTGTTCCAACAGCTCACCTTTTCCTTCCATACTGACAGGAACAATCCCCTCATCACTACTGGCTCCTGGCTCTGCTTCTGACACTAAAGCACAGTTTAAAAATGCTCATAACTGTCAGCACAAATCTTCTATTTTCAAAGCCTTGGTGTCAGTTTCATTCATGTAGTTCTGAATCCTGGAGCATCTCAGAGCACCTTTCATATTGAACAGGCCTACACCATACTCTTCATTGGAGCCTATTTCTTCTAATCCTCTTCCCTCTCTGAGCAGTCCTACCTGCCCACTCTGGACTTGTGGGCTCATGGCAGGTGCTGGATCTGGTTTCTGAATCTGAGAAGCTACAAGACAAAGTTTCCCACTTTCGTGGCGTCGCATCATACTATTATTTAAATGACATAACGTTATGTTCCACGTCACAATGCCACACAATTCACTGACTTGATAATTAACTAACTTGAAAGGTGGTTTACCCGGTTCATCGTCCTTATTAGTTGTTTCCAACCGGGAAGTCGTTTTTGTGAAAAAGTTGCAGATTTTGTCACATTTGGCTGCGTTTGCTTCCAGAGCTTTCCTCTTTTTAATTCTTGCCTTCTCCACACCACCCTTGCTCTTTCTATTCTCCATGTTTCAAACAGCAAACACAGCTGACCATCGACATAGCCTACAGAGCACAGATCGTAAAAGCTCCACAGCTACAGTATAGAGCTACTAACCGTATGCTAGGACATGTTACGCCAGGTCACGGTGTGTCCGCAAAAAAAAAACAGGAAGAAAACAAACAGTTTACTAGTAGAGGGGGTGGGGCCCAGGAACAGCAGCTGCAGATTACGTGGTCAACTCAGTGCTATGACTGAACACCGGCCCCCAAAAAATAAATAAATAAAATATTAAATACATATTTAAAGTGAACTCCGGCCCTCGCGGCCCAAATATTATACCGGCCCGCCGGGAATTGTCCCGGTCCTCCCGATTAGCCAGTCCGGGCCTGCAGACATCTATCAATACACAGACAAACAGGCAGCTGCCACAAGGTACAAAATAACCCAACAGCCAAAGACCAGCCAATGAGGTCAAAGACCATTCACATTTATTCTAATGCCCCCTTGTGGCAGAGGTGGGTCACACATGTGAAAGCAACACAGTAAGTCTCAAGCCTTAACCGTTCAGCTCCAAGTGTCTG
This sequence comes from Sphaeramia orbicularis, assembly GCF_902148855.1. Taxonomy (NCBI): domain Eukaryota; kingdom Metazoa; phylum Chordata; class Actinopteri; order Kurtiformes; family Apogonidae; genus Sphaeramia; species Sphaeramia orbicularis. Next base: position 45,467,237 of record NC_043972.1, read on the forward strand.
TGATGAGAAGCAATCAAGTCAAGTCCCTGTTAAAAACCAAGGCAAGTCAAGTCATTGTTCAGGTCAAACAAGAGGCGAGTCAGATCATATGAAACTCTGATGATCTGTCCAACATGAAAAGTTGAGCTATCGGCAAGTCTCCCAAATGAACAACAACAGTGAGTGGTGTACTAATAATCTACTGCATCCTTCATTCCTACATTGTCTGTTTTCTCTATTGGAGGCTGCTTTATAATGATTGACATACTTTACATTGGAAATAATCCAGTCATATTACAAAAATCCAACATGACTTGTAGTCAAGCCCGGATTAACCATATGGGCAACTGGGCAATTGCCCAGGGGCCCGCGATGTCTGAAGGGTCTGAAGGGTAGCTCGGGCATAACGAAAATATCTGGTTATCTTTTGCTTATAAATGAAACTGTCCGCTGTCCGGAGCCATTGCACTGCACAGAAACCCTGCTCCTGCTGTCTGTGACCGTGAGCTGAGACCCTCTCCTCATTGGTCAGTCCAAAAAGCGAATCAGCTGTGACGCAAATCAACGTGCGTGCACTGAGTGGGATGTGAGACGTCAAGAACTATGTGACATACGTACGCGAATCAAAACGATGTTTACATTGCACTTACTTTAACTGTCTTGTTGAATTCTGAGGTGACAAGTGGATTTCTGTTTAAACTCTTTCTTCGCCAATGACGAGATTTTCCGTCAATCCGTGTTTTCACTGTTATGCTATAGTTGGTGCTGTTGCGGATCATGTGAAATACTTTCCTTAGTCCAAAAACAAACAATTAAGCGTTTTTTTCGGAAAAATGAAGGACCGGGTTTAACGTTCTCACACTGGAGTCTCCGTATCCCATGGCAACGCATCCAGCGGCAGTCACTGAATGAGGAAATGCAGACTGTGCAGGAACCGCGCGCAGTTTCAAAAGCCTTAAAGATGATTATGGAGACAGAGTCTGACAGTTCAATATATGATGGAGCTACAGAAGAACCATTTAGAGACAGGAACGGAGAAATAGAAGGTGAGGGAGACGGACACGGAACACGGGAAACATGGAGCGGCTCAGGTCCGACACAGAGATGGGGGTGGGGGGGCGGGGGTGGGGTGTCACGGAGTGACACAGAAAAAATGACAGACAGGAGGAAGAGAGAAGAGACATTTCTAGGGGACATTCAAGGAGAAGACAGACAACCAGACGTGGGACAAGACAAAGGACAGCTAGTGTTCATCTGTTAGAGTGAGTTCAGATTCAGACTGAGGACACAGATGTGGTTCAGCTCCATAATGTCAGTGGGGACACAGATAAGACACTGTTTGATTATAGCTTTTGTATGAAATAAATAAATAAATACATATATTCATGCAAAGATAAATAACTAGATGTCCATATAATTATTTACAGATCAAACACAGCAGGTGGTCCAACAGAAGGACCTGGGGCAGCCAAGGAAAGGCCAGAAATCTACAGTATTTAGTGAATTTGTTTCTTTTTTTCTTGAAAATGAGGAATATTGAAGTGTTTACATAAAAAAGCTAAACTAATATGTTGTTACTTATAACTGATGTATGTCAAAGTGTAAAGTTTAGAAGGAACCTGGTGCTTTAGAAGATGTTTGGTCTAAAATTTGGTGTGGATTCCACTAACATTTTGTGGAATGATGGGATATCTTAGAGCTGTTTGTTATTATTATAGTTGTTATAATAATTTTATTTTGTGATTTTGAATACAGTGTTACTGTTGGTAAAGAAGAAAGAGTCAAAAATGTAAATAGGAAATCAGTTTTATCTTGAAAATCAATGTCTTCGAAAAAATTCAATTTTCTCATTTTTTTGCTCTAAATTCATTTTTTTCCTGAAAATGACCAATATTCAAATATTCATATGTCACGAACGAATGAAGATAGAATAAAATCGTTTTTTGTGTTTAAAAGTTGAAGTTCTGTTCTTTCTTTTGATGTATTCAGTGTTCACATACTCCTAACACAACATTTTCAGTGAGCGTCCAAAAATTAGTGAAAATGACCAAAAAGGCTGGCCTTGGCTACCAACTCACTGGAAAATGCTCTGGCGGGGAAAGAGTTAAAATTCATATCTGAGTCTATCAGATTATGTTTGTGTTTTGTCTGTGGGCTTTTTCTGACGATTCAATACATTTGTGTTGGCAAAAAGTGTTCTTAAATATATACTGGATACTTTGGAAATGGTTTCTTATTTATTTTTTGTGAAAATGGAGGACACTTCCCTCTCTTTCTAATGTAGTGGATCAATTTTAGATTATACTGATGCTAATGTGTTTTTTTTTTTCATATCATCATTTGCAAGTGAGTGGCCTTGACAAGAGGCTATAGTGGTGCACTTGTAGTTCTACGAGCATTTACACATTTGTACATCAAAATGCATTTGATGATAGTTAGATATTGAAGTATGGGGTATATTTACATATATTCCTGGAATTTATTCTGTATTTTGCCAGATTATAGGGATCCTGGGGTTGTGATGATGGGGCCCTTGAATATTGTTGCCCAGGGTACAATGAAGTGTTAATCTGGCCCTGCTTGTAGTTTATTTCTGAGTAGGATTATCTAGTCATCTGCCATAAGTCAATGTCAAGCTGAATGTCAAGTCGCATTCAGTTTGGTCCAGACAACGAGCATAAACAAAGGAATTTGTGCACAATAATATTCTAAGCACCAGTCCAACACCACTGATGCATAGACCCTTAGTAAGATATAATTTACAGTTATTATGGGACACTTTGCTGCATTAAATCCAACCAGATGAAGAGGATATAAAAATGTGATACATACATTGAACATCTATGTCCGTCCTGTTGGACCGTCCAGTTCCCAGATTGTTTTCAGCCTGACAGAGGAAAGCACCAGTGTTCCTTGATGCAGTAATGGTTAAATCAGGTCCGGTGTGGATTCTAGTCTCATGTTGTGGATCAGCTCTGTACCATGTGTAGATCTGTACTGCTGGGTTGGCATCACTACTGCATTTCAGAACCACATTAGTGCCCTCATGAACTGGACCAGATGGACTGACCAAGACTTTGGTGTCTTTGGGTACATCTGAAAAATGAGTTAATAATAAAAATACAGGTTTTATGTTTTCATCTGACACAAGATTGTTACTGGTTCTGACTTTCTAGTCAAATCCAGGAAATAAATATTATGGAATTTCACATTTAACTTGGACTTATTCCAGTGGATATGATCCTCTGTAAAGAGACACTGATAAAAGACTGTCACCTAAATATTAATGGACTGAACTGTCATTATGAAGGACAATAAACTGTCCATCAACAATATCATCCTGTCCATAAAACATGACATTATTCATGAAACACATGTTGAGCCACTGACATTTTACTGGACGATGACAAAATGATAATAAACAAAACAGCTGACAAGAAGTTTACTGATCTGAAAAGAAAACAAAAGGGGATTTTCTTTTTTGTGGAGGGTGGGATAATACACAATGCACAGAAAAAAAGCTAAACTTTATTTGCAAGTAACTACTAATGGGTCCAAGGACCCCCACAGTGTTCTTTTTATTTTGTGGTCTTCATTAAAAGTTCACATTGTGCAGTTTATGAATTATTGACGAAAATGTGTTCACATTTATTCCCCCTGTGATTCACAAGATTCAATTCTATGATTAACATTTTTTCAGCCTTCTTATCTTTTATTAAAATCTGACCTTTATACCTCTTTTGGTTGATGAATGTACAGATTTTAAAAATGTGATACATACGTTGAACATCTATGTTTGTCTTGTTGGACCGTCCAGTTCCAAGATTGTTTTGAGACTGACAGAGGAAAGCACCAGTGTTTCTTGCTGCAGTAATGGTTAAATCAGGTCCGGTGTGGATTAGAGTCTCCTGTTGTGGATCAGCTCTGTACCATGTGTAGATCTGTACTGCTGGGTTGGCATCACTACTGCATTTCAGAACCACATTAGTGCCCTCTTGAACTGGACCAGATGGACTGACCAAGACTTTGGTGTCTTTGGGTACATCTGAAAAATGAGTTAATAATAAAAATATCGGTTTTATATTTTCATCTGACACAAGAATTGTTACTGGTTCTGATATTCTAGTCAAATCCTAAGACATAAATATTATGGAATGTCACATTTAACCTTGGAATTATTCCAGTGAATATGATCCTCTGTAAAGAGGACACTGATTAAAAGACTGTCACCTAAATATTAATGGACTGAACTGTCATTATGAAGGACAATAAACTGTCCATCAACAATATCATCCTGTCCATAAAACATGACATTATTCATGAAACACATGTTGAGTCACCGACATTTTACTGGACAGTGACGGAATGATAATAAACAAAACAGCTGACAAGAAGTTTACTGATCTGAAAAGAAAACAAAAGGGGAATTGGTCTTTTTGGGATAATATAGAAAGCACAGAAAAAAGCTAAACTATATTTGTAAGTAACTATAAATGGGTCCAGGGACCCCCACACTGTTGTTTTTCCTCTGTGCTCTAAGTAAAAATTCACATTGTGCAGTTTATGAATTATTGACCAAAATGTGTTCAAATGTATTCCCCCTGTGGTTCACAAGATTAAATCCATTATTAATATTTTTTCAGCCTTATTATCTTTTATTAAAATCTGACCTTTATACCTCTTTTGGCTGATGAATGTACAGATTTTAAAAATGTGATACATACATTGAACATCTATGTCTGTCCTGTTGGATCGTCCAGTTCCCAGATCGTTTTCAGCCTGACAGAGGAAAGCACCAGTGTTTCTTGCTGCAGTAATGGTTAAATCAGGTCCGGTGTGGATTCTAGTCTCATGTTGTGGATCAGCTCTGTACCATGTGTAGACCTGTACTGCTGGGTTGGCATCACTACTGCATTTCAGAACCACATTAGTGCCCTGTTGAACTGGACCAGATGGACTGACCAAGACTGTGGTGTTTTTAGGTCGGTCTAAAACAAATGAGAAAAAAAAATATTTGCCTTATTTTTTAAGTTTCACAGCTTTTTGATATCAGTAAAACAACAGAGATCTGGGTCAAGTTTGCTGTCTGATGTTTGAGCCTGTGTAACGTTTCCCTGAGTGTAGTTAGTGGTGGTGGCTGGTCATGGTGGTAGTTCCTGGACTCCAGAATGGATGTAAAGCAGACAATCAACCTGTTCCAAATTTCACAGGTAAACAAACTGAGTTCTATCCATCCAGTCACACCTTTATTTAGTTTCCTCCATGTCTGCGTTTTATGCAGACACTGCAGTATGAGACTATCTGACTACATATTAGATAATGTAGGACCCCATTGCAAGTGGTTGTTTTTTTTTTCAGCAGTTGGTCCTTGTGAGTGACACAGACTTTTCACATTTTGATTATCTATTCATTCATCTTCTGAATCACTTTATCCTCTCTAGGGTCACTGGGGGTGCTGGAGCCTAACCCAGTTACCTGTGGGTGGGGTACACCCTGGACATATTCCCAGTTCATCACAGGGCTGACATAGAGACGAACAACCAATCACTGTCACATTCACACCTATGGGTAATTTAGATGAACCAATTAACCTATCAGTGCATGTCTGTGGATGGTGGGAGGAAGTCGGAGTACCCAGAGAGAACCCACACAGACATGGGGAGAACATGCAAACTCCACACAGAAAGGCCCCACTCCGAACCCAGGACCTTCTGCTGTGAGGAACGAGTCCTCTCCACTACACCACCGTGTTGACATCTTTTTGATTATTCTTCTTTGTTTATTCTTTACAGTGTATTAACACTACAGCGCAGGTGACATTAACATGATATATCAACAACACACGTAGTATTAGCTGATGAATCTAAACCACTAATTCATGACTGCTGGGTTCATATGGAAAAGGAATAACACAAGGACAATAAACACCTGAATAGGACATTTTCATAATGTACTCAGGCAGCACCACATGGGTCACCTTCAGTAAACTGTATTTACAACGCAGGAGGAACTGAACAGTAAACATGGGACCGTTCTATAAAATATATTTCATATTCACTCCTATCTCACAGATGTATTAACTTCTGCTTAGAATAGAACCACTTCTGTCTAAGAGTGTGGTGTCAGCGTTTATGACAGTCTGAGCCTCAAACTGCACACTGTAGTCACTCTTCCATTGACCCTCAAATTGTGCAAATATAACTTGTGCATAAAAATTTACCTAATGGAAAACAACAATTTCGCCAAAAGTCTCATTTTTCGATTAAAAGTGTTTGCGCTGACAAGAGGTGGTTTTTGGGGCGTAGCACAAATGGTGTATCACGCACAATTGCCATGGAAAGACCTTTTTCACAACTAAAGTCAGGTGAATAAAAAAAAAAAAAACAGATGTTGACGTACGTTACAACAAGTGAAGAGGAAGAAGAAACATGTCGCGGTATGTGTGGACACACCAGGAACCCAATCATTTTTTAATTTTGTACGAGATAGAGGGGTAATATATAATAATAATGAATATATCTGTAAGTTAACACCATATTTACGTTCATTGCATTGTTTATGGAATGACTTCTCGTGTCATCTTGCGTTAATAAATAAACAAATCATCACATTTGTGATTTAATGGAAAAACCGACATTACGCACTTCTGTTTTTTTGACATTTAGTAAATATTGGTAAAGTTTTGTGCAGAGGTCCACTGGCAAAGCGACTAGTGATGAGTCCGACATTTCACACATTTGCTAAGGTGCTGAAATGTGACACACAGAACATGAGAGTACATTGTACTGTGTATTACTGTATTATGCAGATAAAACACTGGTGAGAAAAATGATTACAGCCATCGATTATGAAGTAGGATAAGATGAATTATGTTATGAGAAAACTGAAAGTGAGCATTTCTGGAAAAAAAAATACTGTAATATTAATAAAGGACTAAATTAAAGTTCACTTACATTTAACATGAGCTTTCAGTCCTTTGCTAACAGACAACACATTCCTGTTGTCTTGTCTCCTGTAGACAGCAGTGCATTTGAACCTCTGTCCGTGGTGGAGGTGAGAGGCAGTGAAATTCAGAACAGACTTTATGACTTTAGTTTTGTCCTGATTTTCCATCAGTGTCTCCTGACTGGTTCCCAGTCTGGGGGTCCACGTCACAGTCGGACGAAGAGATGGACAGGGAGCTGGAGCAGAGCACTGCAGACTCACTGAGGCCCCCTCCTCCACCTCCAGTTCAGACGGAGACAGAGTCGGTTTAGGAGGATCAGCTGGTGGGAAATCACATATAGACCAGTCACCAAACAAACACGACTTTAAATATATAATATGTCCAAAATAAATGAACAAAACCACAAAGATAAATGGAACACAAATGGTTTAGAGACTGAATTAAAAACATACCTTTGACATTAATATTCACACCTGATGGAAAACTATATTTCAGTGCATTGTTGCATTGTACTCTGAAAAAATATGAACCACCATCTGCAATTTGTATATTATTCATAGTTGAGGTGCAGATTTTGTTTTTTAAGTCTCCTCTTGTTGCTTTTGTGATAAATCTTGATGTGACATCTTGTGCAGAACTCAAAATGTTTCCTTTCATCCATATTGCTTCACATGTATCACCTAAGTCTGTTTTATAGTTGTCACGTATTTCAAAGGAACAGGGTATGGTCACACAGGATCCAGCTACAGCCTCTATTGTCTCTGGCAAAAAGATCTGAAAGTCTGCACTTAAGACACCTGAAACACAAAACAGTGAAAAGACAATTACAAACTGCAACATGTAAGTCTACTGTAGGATCTAAAGCATCACTCAACAGATCTAAAAAAAAAAAAAAAAAACATTCAACAATCTTTTTTTTAACATATCTTTTAATATCATGTCAACCCTTAAACTCCGAATGCAAAACTCAAACATCTGGGGGTACCTTAGTTTACGGTTCTGCTTGATCTCTTCTATACTCTTCTATAGTTTCAGATGTGAAGCTGGACCTGAACTTACCATGCAGCAGACAGATAGTGAGGAGGATATTCAGAGCTCCAGCCATCTGTTTGACTAAAAAAGAAAAAATAGGCCGATGATTCTAAACAAAACCCTCTGCATATTTGTCGTATCTTAACCTTAAACATCCACTAAAACACTGATCACTTTAAAAACTTTTTTCTCCGTGGACTCTTCAATTTTATTTCAGTCTTTTTTTTCTATTTTAACATAAAACAGGAAGTGATAAATATAAAAGTAACAGTGAACCGAAGAGTTTGGTGAATTAAAGTTAAAAATTATGTAACTTTACTTCCACCAAAATACATTTAATCTAAATATAGATAAAGAAAAGAACCAAGTGTTAAAGTTTTGTATCAGGACTTACATTTTCACAAGGTTTGTAGAGTAGTCAAGTTCCTCAGAAGAGTGAAGTGAGTCTCTTAAAAACCTGCAATAATTATCAGCAAAATGAGGAAGTCTTTGTTCAACATATGTAAAAATGACTCATACTTGTTCCCATAAATGGCTGTGAACTGAACTGTCATATTCTTGGTGGAGTTTCTCACCTTTATCTCAATGATACATTGTACATTTGTGAAAACAGCAGCGGAAATGTTTATAACTACTGCAACTGTTTTCAACTGATGTGTATTTATGTGAGCTGTCATCCATCCATCCATCCATCTTCAATGTTGGGATTAAAGTAATGCTTTACAGTAACAGATTACTTTTTACTGTAATATAGTAGTGTAAGGCATTACTAATCCATTTTGAGTAATATTTTGCTGGGTGCATGTTCAATAGTGCTTGCATTACGACTAGGTTATTAGTGACTTCAGATTTTTTCAGATCGACTTATTTGTCAGTGAAGTCAAAGTTGAGTCGACTTGTGTGATGATGTCATCACATTGACAGTGGAGGAACAACACAGACACACAACTGTTCAACAATGAGCAACTTGTACTAATGTTCACTGGAACAGTAACAATGTACAGTAAAGAGCAGAATAAAAAACTAAGACACAAACATCAACAGTCCTTCTCAGACATTTAACCTAAACAAACCATAGGTTAACACCTTGAATTTTCTTTTAAATTTAAGTGAACAACATAAAGTGGGAAAAGGTTCAGACCGTGGCAGAAAAGACTCACAGCATGTTAGAGAAAAGAGCGCATTGTCTTCATGAAATAAATGAACAGAATAATCCAAACACACTGGCTATCCAAATGATTATTCAATATTGGTGGTGCTTCCATGGTTCACAGAACATTAGACCATAGTTTTTCTAGATCACAGTCACTTCAGTTCGTACTCTGAGTCGACTTCTCCCTTCGGTCTTGGCCTTGTGCTAGTGATGCGCAGCTGTTTTTATTAGCTTACCGGCCAATAGGCCGTAAGCTATTGTCGTCATGTGGCGTCCGGCGTCGTCGTCTGTCGTCCGTTACAAAACTTTCAATCGTCTTCTTCTCCGAAACTACAATTATGATTGACTTCAAACTTGGTATACAGCTTCTTTATGATGATGTCAACAAAAGTTAGTGAAATTATTTGGATCCAGATCTGATTCTGGATTTGGTGCGACTTTGAAAAATTTCCCCATTATAAGAGATAGGAAGTGGATCGATGCAGTAACTCAGTAAATATAAATGATATCCGGTGTAAATTTCTACAGTCCAGCCCTGATGGGGAGATGACCAAAACATAATGGCCACATGCTGATCAGGATCTTCTTCTGGATCCAGGAACTTGCGGAAAATTTAACATGGGCTCTTATGTAGAAAAAATTTCAATTGTCTTCTTCTCCAAAACTCCAGTTCTGATTGACTTCAGACTTGGTATACAGCTTCTGTATGATGATGTCAACACAAGGTATTGAAATTATTTCCATCCGGATCTGATTCTGAATTTGGTGCAACTTTGAAAAATTTTCCCATCATAAGAGATAGGAAGTGGATTGATCCGATAAATCAGTAAATATCAATGATATCAAGTTGGAATTTGAATTTTTTACAAATCTGATTGGAATATGACCAAAACACAGTAGTCATATACTGATTTTCTTGGCACCATTAAACTGGATTCGAATTTGTTGTTTTGAGGTATCCAAATTCTTACATGTCTGCGTGTTACAGACGCACGTGTTTGATTGTTCACAAATAACATCATTCAGGTAAAGAAATCCGGTCACGTTATTGTCAACAACCAATTGCCGACTCTACTTCCTTCAGGCATGCGCTGTACGATCCTTCACACATGTTATTTGTTTAGAAATAACCTCATTCACCTGATCAGAAGAGGATTCCTGGTGATGTCATCGCCGGGAATCCTCCAAATACATATAACTGGGTGATAATAAATGGCATCTGCATACATTTCCCAAAGCTTTTAATTTGGCTGGTAAGCTACAGGGCCATTGGTCCTATTTTTTTTTTTTTTTTTAACCTGCTTTGTGGAATTTTTTGACCCGCCCTGCAAATTAAGTGACATTTTTTGGACCCACACCAACCTGACCTGGGTCTGCTGATCCACACATCACTACCCCTCACTGCACACTGTGCTCACTGCGCTCCATGTTTTCATGTATAAAGATGAGAGTATCGACATGCGCTGAATGAAGGCTCGCACACTGTCGGGTAATGGAAGGGAGAGAGAGAATAACACACGACTAGTCGACTCCTCCAAAGTAACGTTGACTTGTGCCACAGACGTCGATTGGTCAACAAACCAACTTTTCCCTAATTACAACACACTTTTACTCATAATTTATTTGCTCAAATGAAAAAATATTGTCTGTAAAGTTCTATTTCCTGTTGGTGTTCAGCCAGTGGGTGAAGACAGCAGAAGACAGTCCATTGTCCACATGGACGTATGCTCATTACTAACCCTCACCCTGCTTTATAGAAGCTAGTTAACATGATCCCTGTGATCAGCAGTGACAAGGTAAGCTAACGTTTATGACTACTTAGAATTCTTTATCAATTATAGATTTATCTACTGGCATCCTCGGTGCCGCGCCCTGTTTAAACACATAAAATGTTTTAAAAAATGTAAGTTCCTTCTGGGATACGAACGTCATAGACCGTAGCGTTATTTTCTGAACTCTCCGTCCACATGTACTAAACGTATGTGTCCTAAGGCTCTCCTATCGCTTGTAGTAGTGATGGTGGTGGTGGTGGTGGGGGGCACACGCTATGATGAGAGTCTGTATGTAACTTAGAAGTAATACTGGACTCATGTAACTCATTACAATTCTGAGACCGTTAAATTGTAAGGTAAGGGATTACTTTAAATAACACTAACAAGTAATCTCTGATGGATACATGACAGTGTGGAAGTAACTTGCACAACACTGTATCATCCATCCATCCATCCATCCATCCATCCACTTTCTGAGGTGGGGTTGTCGTTGTGGACAAAGCAGTACAGAGACAATATTAGATGTGTACAAAAAGTACGTTTTTTATTTATACAAAAATGCAGAAATAATACAGAGCCAACATGTAATAACTTGGCCTATGAACACAATGTAACTGCACAAAAGAACTGCAGCCAAACAAGAAGGAATGAACAGAACAAACTGACCTACCACAATGACACAAGAGGGAACATACATTGTGGTTGACCAAACTGAAGAACACAGAAGAGCTGAAGCAAGATGGACGCTGATTCAAGCTGAATAGAAAGTAAACCTAACTAAACCTAAACGCCCCAAATATTTCAAAGCCCATGGTTCTTCACTCCTCAGCTACATCTTCAGCTGAACCAGGAACAGACTTCCCACTAACCAGAGGTGGGCGTAACGTGTTACATTTACTCCGTTACATTTACTTAAGTAACTTTTTACATAAATTGTACTTTTAAGAGTACTTTTAATATGACATACTTTTCACTTTTACTCGAGTATATTTATGAAGAAGAAACGCTACTTCTACTCTGTTACAATGGCGTACATTCTGCTCGTTACTTTAATTTTTGGTCATTTGTTAATGCACGAACCATTTGTTTTGTTTTGTTTGAAAGACTTCCGCTAAAATCTCACGACCGTGTTTCACCAATCAAACGTAGTTCATCACGTAGCCACGAGCTACGTTTGACTCCGCGCCACCAATCAGATGTAGCCAGGCAGTCACATGACTGTTTGGCGCCGGTTTCACACAGGAAAGGAGTGAAAACACCACGTGAACACAGGAGAGAATGTCGGCTATGGCTAAAGCAAAAGCTTGTGATTCAGATATGGATGACACAGAAGACGCAGAACACCCCTGGCAGCACATCGAAACTATGTTTGCCTTACAGTGTGTGAAAAAGAACAGCTATTTAATGCACTGTCAGCTGCATCTGCCTAAACAAGTGGACATTTCAGCGTACAAGAACTCGACTTCAGATTTGAGGAAATACGTCGCGGTAAGTTGTAATAAGCTTAGTTTTGGCTGTGAACAGCCTAGCGCTGTTTGTAATACAGTTTCTTTGATTACAGTTAAAGACATTTGGCAGAAGGGGAAGATATGTTCAAAGACATCTAGGCTAATGTGTAGAAGTAAACAGAAAATCATGCACAGTATCTGCCTCCATAAGAACAGACTAGATATTAATGTGATGTAATGAACAATGATTATTACGAAGTATATTTGTGACTACCTGCAATGTTCCCGTATATATTTTAGGAGATGTCTTAAATATTTTCACATATAAAAAGTTTCTGTTTTGAATTTGATATGATAATCCCCTGTAGCCTCATTGATATTTTTCCTATCAACAGGGAGTTCACCCCAACAATTTGACGAGGTATACAGACTTAATAGAGTCCCACAGAAAGCGAAAATCCTCCTCTTCTGATGAACCTCCAATGAAAAATGCAAAGACCAGTTCCCCTACTGTTTCTCGGTGGGTAACACAGGGAACACTGGACAAACTCGTACTTAAATTTATATGTGAAGCCAGCCAGCCATTTTCTCTGGTTCAGACATCATCCTTCAAGAATATGATAGAAACCTTGCAACCTCAGTGTACAGTAATGACGAGGAAATTGTTATGCACTAAAATACAGGAAGCTGCAAAGAACATGAAGAGCATTATTATGAAAAAGTTGAGTGCTGTAAATCATGTCGCTACTACAACTGACTGCTGGTCTGCCAGACAACGTAGTTTCTTGGGTGTCACCTGTCATTGGATAGACCAAACCTCTCTAGAGAGGCACTCAGCTGCATGGGCCTGTCGACGTGTGAAAGGCTCACACACTTTTCATGTCCTTGCTGCAGCATTAGAGGAAATACATTCTGAATACAACATCAGGGAAAAAGTGACAAGGACAACAACAGACAGTGGCTCAAATTTCCTGAAGGCCTTTCGGTTATATAGTAAACAAAAAGAAGAAGAAATAGTTGATGATGGACAAGAGGAACAAGACTCTATTCCTGCTGATGCATCAGAAGATGAAAGTGAGTTAGAACTGGACTATCAAGATGTGTCTTCTATTTTGGATGATGACCCAGGTCTTGAGTACCAACTTCCAAGGCACCAAAAGTGTGCATGCCATCTCCTAAATCAACAGTTGATGCCACTGCTGCACGAGATGACAACGAAACATACAGGAGGCTGTCTCGGTCTGCTTTTGCAAAATGTAGCGCTCTGTGGAATAAAACCAACAGGTAAGCCATGGCTTTTGAAACTGTGACACGTGAATGCAAACTCCAATCAGACCCGCTGGAACTCTATTTTCCTCACTGTTGAAAGGATTGTGCACATCCAGAGGGAGCAAGGAGAAACAGCAATTCGCAATGTATGCACAGCATTAAAGATAAAGATGTGAGTTGATAGAACTTTAATTGTATAAAATAATGAAACAGATGTAGCATTGCTGATTAATAGGTGAACACACCTATATACAGTTGCAATATAATTGTGTAAAAGTTGTAGATGATATGAAATTGTTTAACTATTTCATTTTGTATTATTCTTTACTTAACATGGATGATGCACAATAACTTTATTGCACAAGAAATGGCTATGATCTATTTTTCTTTTGTTCTTTTACAGGTTTAATCCAGCTTAAATGGGGTTTTTAGCTGAGTACGTTGCTGTAATGAAGCCCGTTGCCATGTCACTTAACGTCCTCCAAGGGGAATCATCTGTGCATATGGGCTTCCTGCTGCCAACACTTTACCAGTTGCAGGACAAGCTAAAGAAGTTGGAGTCAACTTGCAAAGTGTGTAGACTGCTTGTTGACGCCCTGCAGGATGGGATCCAGAAACGTTTTAGAGACCTCATGAAAGAACCTGAGCTGATTGCTGCAGCTATACTCCTACCAAAATTCAGAACATCCTGGACCACTGAGGAGGGCATTTTACAAGCTGGGAAATACACTTAGCAATTCTAATGTACACCAATAGAGGTTTACTTATGTATATGTAATGTTGTCATTTAGGTTTATATGATATCGGTGACAAATGTTGCTTAGAGATACAAGTTTCAAGAGCTTTTAATACTAGTAATAATAATCAGCATCTTTGGAGCCTGTACAATAAAGGTAAGAATGTGCACATCTAAATCTTCTGAAAACAATCTGTCTTTGTCTTGCCACAGGCTTTAACTACATCAGAAACTACCTGGACACTGACTCAGATGATTCCCGCACAAACAGTGGCAGCTCCGATGAAGATGACTTCTTTGCGTCAATGAACTCAGGAAAATCACAAATAGGGGAGCTGGAAAGGTACCTTTCATGTCCATCCACTGAAGGTATGGATCTGTTGCATTCCTTTCCTAATATCAAGAAACTGTCCCTCAAAGTCAACACTGGTCTTCCAGCTTCTGCAGCCTGTGAAATACTTTTTAGTCATGCGGGGCTGCTTTTCACAGCTAAAAGATCACAACTTCACTCCAAGAATCTTGAGAGCCAACTACTGTTGAAGCTCAACTTTCACTTCATTGAGTGATTCTTTTGGGACAAAGTATGTAGAAACACAAATTTTCACCCAAAACACACCACACTGTTAATAGACAGAGATGGACACAGACCCTTTGTATGTTCAGGCTACTTTGTTGAATGTTTTTCTGCCTTTAAAGCTTATTGTGCCACTTAGACGGCAGTTGAATGAATATGATGTAATTTGATGGCAAACAGGAATAACACACATAGAATGTTATGCATATGTCTATGTAAAGTTTCCAGAGTTCACACACAATATTGTTGCCTAGGTATAGATTTTAAATTCTTTATTTTTTTGAAAAAAGAAATTGAAATAACTAAATTGTTTCACTATTTTTTTTTATTGTTATGTTTTTTTGTTTACTTATTCTGAAACCTGACATTCAAGTAATGTTTGAATAGTTCAAACACTGTGTGTGTGTTCTTTACTAGGCTCTGGTCTCAAAAGATTTGTTGTTAAAGACCATGAGAGCCATGCAGGAGGCAAAGTTTTGAAAAAAAAAAAGAGTATTTTATTTAATGTGATACATGCCTTTATTTATGTTTTTATTTATTAACATTTCATTTATTTGTGTTGTATTTAAAAGAACAGTAAATATGTTTCTTAGGAAATGCTCAGTACTTGAGTAATTTTTTCATGAAGTACTTTTTTACTTTTATTTGAGTAATTATTTTGATGACTACTTTTTACTTGTACTTGAGTAATATTTTTCTAAAGTAACAGTACTTTTACTTGAGTATCATTTTTGGCTACTCTACCCACCTCTGCCACTAACCATGTCCAGTATGTGAACAACAAAGAAACTAAAGGTTAATATAACGAATGATTCACAAATAAATACAACAAATAATGCATGTTTGGATGAAATATGCATGAGAGCCCACAGTCATGCACTCCAAGAACACACACCACTGGAGAGAAAAGAGAACATTTGTGACCACAAGGGGGAGTAGTGAGTCACTCTGCTGGTGTCTGATTCATGAGGAAAACTGACACCATGAGGCCTGTGACCAAAGCATTGAAAAGTGACGAGATGGGATGAAAACCGCTAAAGAAAGAACTTTTACAGTCAAAGAAAGTGACAAATGATAAATGCTAGAGGCACTGTTGTTGTTTTCTCCACTGGACACAGCTGTAGATGAAAACAACAGACTTTGATGAAATCACAGCGTTACACGAGTGAGTTTGATCATGACTATTATAAATGTACAAAGTTATTATAGGATGTTAATATCTTTGCTAAGTTGATCATTTGTTGATCCTAAACTGTGACAGTTCTGATCTTCTTTGAACAATTCCAAACTCATGTTTACTTTGTTATTACCCCGCCCCCCCGAGGTGGTTAATACTAGTCATGTGTCTGTATTTAACCAGAAAATAAGTGTCAGACAGGAAACTAGATGAAGCATCTTTTATTATCTTGTATTTCTTAATAAACTTAGCTAGCACTTAGCCACTGTGCAGCACATAAATGAAATACAAATAACACTACAATTTAATATCAAGAATGATTATAGATTATTAGCAACATTCAGCAATAGAGTAAAACATAGAGTATAAAGAAAACATCATCATATAGTATTTCATGTTACATTGTTTAACTTATTTACATAACTATCAAACATAAATGTATTATTATAATCATTGGACACTAATAATGTGGTTTTGTAAAATAGATGCATCAATCTTTAGAGCAAACATTAGTTTATGTGCCAATAACATCATATTCAGTAGCTGGTGTGCAGAAATCTAGTTCAATATGCTACCATGTAGTTGGAATGTTTTGCCTGAATTACCAGCAGCCAATTTTATGTGCTGAATTATGATGTTATTTAAAAGTGGACATTAAGTAATTGTCAATTTAAAGGTTCAGGATGTAATGTTAAGTGACATTTAGGAGTAAACTGGCTGATAAAAATCATCTGAATACTTCAGCCTTTGTTACAGTTGCTACTAAAAACATGAACGGTAACAGTAACATGAACAGGAAATCCTAATTCACCTGAACCTTGAAGAGAAAAGAAAAGAGAAGTACATTCTAAGCTATTGTAGAAATGTGATGACACAATGGTGGAGATGAAACAATCCGTAAATAAAACAGTTTATCTTAAAGTAAAAATAAAACAAAAACACAACAATCCTTATTTTCATGTGATTGTGATCTAATGAAAACATAACTATGAACATTATATTACATATGTGAAATCAGATCCTCCCATGTCTTACTAACTGAACCTTTTAGCCAACTTCAGTTGCTTTTCCATCGTACATATGCACAAAACTTTACTGGTATTTACTAAATGTCAAAAAAACAGAAGTGCGTAATGTCGGTTTTTCCATTAAATCACAAATGCAATAATTTGTTTATTTATTATCGTGAGATGACACAAGAAGTCATTCCATAAACATGGCGACGAAC